>NC_040911.2:13196352-13496352 GCF_004126475.2 Phyllostomus discolor | reverse complement strand
GGTATTTAGCGCAAAGAGTGCTGGTCCCGTTGCTGGCTCGCCTGGTTTTTAATTCTAACTTGGCCACCGACTAGCATCCGTGCTTGGTGCACTTCCCCTTTCTGGGCCTCCGTCTCCCGCAGTAAAATAAGGGACAGGAGCTAAAACACCTCTGGGGTGCTTTTAGAATCGAATGTAAGTCATTTTGTCTTGTGATGTCCTATGTGGTCAAAGTTCTTTTATGTTTAATGCCAATTAAGTAAAAAGGTGCTTCTTCACCTAATGAATGTTCCTCTGATAAATTATTTTTACTCTGAAGTCAAACTGAAAACATTGATAAAACTGGGCAAAGGCTGACGTCCATCAGTGCTTCCTGAAGCGTGCCACCCCCGACTTGGGGGTGTGGGCGGGGTCGCAGGGGTGCTCTAGAGGACGGGTGAGGGTGCAAATTCACAAGGCTCATCCCCCTCTAAGCCACCCAGGGCAGCTAGACCCTCACAAGCTCACTTCTCCTCTGCTGAGGGACAGTGGGACCCTTTCCTTCAGGGGGACAGAGCTGGGTCCATCCCCTAGTCCAGAGCCTAACTACTCAGCAACTTGTTTTTAAATACATGTCCTTTCCTACTAGACTGTGAACCTCCTGAGAGCAGAGTCCACCTATTAGCAATGAGCCTGACATTTGGTTACCATCTGATAAATGGTTTTGAAATGAATAAGTGGACTTTAAGCAAAAAGGATCTGGGAACCACATTAATATTACATATTAATAGTATAGGCGCTTTTTAGCTAAATGACTCGATCGTGGCTGACTCTACTGACAAGTAATCAGGAGCACACACACAGTCACGGGAAGGTATTTCTGATGAGGGTTTTGTTAAAAGAGGAGGTTGGGTCATCGGAGAGGCTTGCTTTCAGGTCTCATCTGTGAACATGAGTACTGAATGATTAGTGGAGAGAATTATATTTGGAAAACTGCCACTTGAATAATTTATTTAAAAACCTAATGATTTAATGTCAGGATTACCCATGGAGACAGTGGAGGCACAGAGGAGGTTACGTCTGAGTAAGAGTTTCTGAGCAGGTCAGTGACAAACCCAGCGGCTTCCAAATTCTCCCCCAGTCAGAGGCTTCTGCTTAGATTCTCTTAGAAAAGTGAGTAGCTATGGTAGAAAAATTAACTTAGAATTTATTACTTCAAGGACCCTAGTAAGGAGAGTTCACACCTCTTGCCACTTTCCACTGCCAAACTGATTTAAGTCTAAGTGTTTTGACACTGTGGATTTTAAGTCTCGAACGCTACCGCATTGGAGGGAAAATTCTTTACCTCCACATTTGGGTAGAGAACTGCTCTGGGAACTTGGCCATGAGATACTTGGAAACTTCTTTCATCAATGAGCATTTATCAAGATTTGAAAATCACAAGCTCTTACCACCTGAAATTAATTCTTAAAAGGCATACCTATATAATCTCTAAGAGTACGCGTCAATGTATCCGAGTTCAAATCCCACTTCGTGCCTCGAGACCACCCTGCCCTTTTAAGGCTCCTGTGACCAGCACTGCAACGGGCCCCGTTATCGCCCTCACTGGCTCTGGTGAGGACCGCCTGACACGAGGTGTATGTTGCCCCCAGCAGCTGGGCTGGCAACTGGTCAAGCACGCAGACAATGTTAGTTCTCGTTCTTCCCTTTTTGTTTACTGGAGGAAAACAAAATGCAGCACACAGTATTTAAGGAATTTACAGTAGAGCTGGTAAGGCAAAAGTCATGCCTGCCAAAGATACAGAGCTATGCAAAACTGGGGGACATAAATATCCAGCTGACGGTATATTCACAGTGCTCTGAGTGTAAAGACAAAACAACTATCACAGGTGGAGGTGGCAAGGCGAGCCTTCCTGGAAGAGGCAGAATGTGAGTCAGAGCTTTGAGAATGGGTGGGGTGAGGTGGATGGAGAGGAGCGGGTGGAGCCGGCCAATCCAGACAGATACGCAAGAAGTTAGCGCTAAGAGCATGCAGGGCAGATTCTGATAATGTGCACAACTGGTACTGCTGGAAAAATTTTTATATATTGAAAGAGCTGAATGTACAGCTTTAGGTAAGTGGTAATGGGACTTTATAAGCTGAGCTAGAAAAGTGGCCTTCATCTTGTAGATAATGGAAAGCTGGTGAAGGCTTTTGAGCGGGAAAGCACATGGCCAAATAATATCTTCTAGAAAGCCCGCAAGCCTACACCATTCACTCAAGTGTTATGAGCCATGCTGCTGTGAAAAAAATCCCTTTCATTATACTAATACTTAGTAAATCACTGAAGACCTACTTCAGAACTCCAAGGAAAACATTTTATGAATCAAAAGCTAAGTACAATATGTTAGCAATTAAATGAGATAACATAATAGCTGAGGCAGAACCATGGTTTTTCCCCACCACGATTTCAAGCTGCTGCAGAAAGAAATGCTTGTATCATCTTCCAAGTTATCAAGCCATTTCGTTTTGATTTTCGAAAGGCGTGGAGAGAGGAAACGAGAAGAGTAAGTAGGTCAAGAGGATTCAAAGCTGTCTATTCTTTAATCAGAAGGAATTATTAAGGGGAGCTATAAAGGAGATTTGCTTAAAACACACACACACACACACACACACACCCCCTGCCCTGGATGGTGTTAAGTTACTAGCACTTGCTTCCACTGCAGAGCAACAAATGAAGGTGTGCAGTTGGGAAAGAAACTCCCTCCAACACTGCTCTGCGAAGTTTCCGGTGCATACCTCCCACTGCTACTTTATTTACTGCAGCTGGCCAAAGTTTTATAGCCTGTTTCATGTATTAAAATTCAAATGTGGAAAACATTACCAGTATCCTCCTTGAATTTTTTTTGTTGTTGAGGGGAAAGGGGGGGGGTGGGTTTTTTTTTCTCTTCCCCTTCAACTTCCTTTTTATTGTGGAATGTATCAAATGGTCAAAGGCTAACTTCAGACTGACTAAATTCAAAAACTATTTCCTTTGTTCTTATGTTTTTGTTTGAAAATTCATACCAGTTTGCACAAGGAAAGAACAGGCGATCCAATCTCGTTCGCACACGTTATGGAGTTTCAGGCAGAAGAGCTCAGAATCTGGGGGCCTGCTACGTATTTTTGAGAAGGAGGGACACATCACAACTGCTTTTGGTTTAAAGGACAGCAGGTTGTCGCCGTGTCACATCTTTCAAGTTGCTCCCTTGTCTGGTGGGCTCTGCGGTCGTCCTTGATGGAATTGTGTCTTCAGAGGAGTGGGCAAGAACTTCTCCTCATCAGCAAAACTAGCTGCTTTATTGCTCCTGTGTAGTTTTTCAAAATCAGAGACACTGGCTAGTGATTCCCCTTTTTCTATTGCTCTGTTCTATTCTCTCTCTTTCCCCTCCACCTGCGTGAGTGGATTTCTAGTCTCTTCCTTCAACCCCACCTCTGAATGAGGCTCAAAGAGAAGGCGACTCAAGGGTCACACAGTTCCAAAGTGCATCTATTATAGTTTATTATTTTAAAGAACCGCTTAACCTACATCTGGTATTTAAGAGCAAACTTTACATATTTATGGAAAAATAAACCAGCTCTGAAGCAATGCCCTGGCTGCATGTTGCATCCGTTTAACATATGCAAAATGAACACAGCTACAGAAATTAAACTATTTTTCTCCTGATTGAGAGCAGATACACAGAAATGGTTGTAAGTCACAGATCTGGCTTTTAATAAAGCCAGATTTCTTAATTAAAAGCAGTATTGTTTAAACATTGTAGTTTAAAAAAAAAGAGCTGTACAAACTGAAATCTCATATTATATGCATCCCAAGTGTATTTAACACATTACCTGAGGCCAAGCTAAATTAAAATCTAGCTTTTCCTTTTGTTAACTCTTAGCAACTGCCATGAATAGACAAACAATTTCTACTCAATGATGAATTTTGAGGGTAGAGGTCAAGGAAAAGCTAAGAAGAAAAAAATGATTTAGCTTTGGCATTCAAAAATATCTTTCCACGTTTTAGAAGTGAGGTCATTGCTTCTATTTATAAACCAGTATTTTTGGTTTCAAATTGATTGCAGGTTTCCATAGTACACCACTCAGGATGGCACTCTCAGTGTTTTCTGAAGAGGGGAAATGGAGAGGAGGGCAGGGGAACATGCTTGGGCAAGGAGCCTCCGAAGAACCTGTCCTTACTTTGCATTCTCCTTTCAGAGTCATCTCTGAACAAGAGACGCTGGAGGGAAAACAGGAAACAGGCCTTCATCCAAGCCACTTTTTAAGAGCCCAGAAGGTACAAAAGAGGACACTCAAGTTTCTAAGGAGTGGACTTACACAGAATCACTGGCAACGTTAAATTCTCCCATCATTTGGACACCTCATTAATGGTCATCAGTTAGTATTTTTATTAGGACATTTCTCTGAATCTTCCTAATCATCCCCAACAAGGATGCACTCCCAAATCCTTATCAAAAGTAGTGGGCAACACTGAAATTCCCACTGTAGTAAGGAGCATTCACATAAAGGCTTATTTATAAGGCGGTAATGGTAAAACTACTATACACTTCAATTACATAGTCCCACTATCCAGTTCTGCCTCCCATACTCAAAATCAAAAGCCACTAATTTGGTTTCTTTAATTAAAAAAAAATTCAACCTATTCATATACAAAGTGGCAACAATGTACCATGAACACAAGCTGGTTGGGTCTTTTAGCCAAAGTCTCCAAGATGGACAATTTAAAGCACCAGTAATGACCAGCAATGCTCTCCTGGGTATGTGCTTAAGTGAAACAAAGGTGTGTCCACACACACACCTGTACATGAATGGTCACAGGAGCCAGAGGGGGAATAACCCAAAGAGCCATCCCCTGATGACCAGATAAATATAATGTATACAATTCAACAGTTTGTCGATAAAAAGCGAATGATACTCTAATATATGATAAGACATGCATACACCTTGAAAACACTGTGCTAAGTTGGAGAAGCCAGTCAGAAAAAACCACCTCATATTGCACGATTCCATTCACAGGAAGTATCTAGACTAGGCAAGACTACGGTAGACCACAAGTTGCCAGGGGCTGGGGGGGTGGGTGGGGTGGGGAGGCGGGATGGAGAGTAACCGCTAATGGCAATGGAGACTTCTTTTCTTTTTTTGGAGGGGGCCAATGTGTTCTAAAACTAGACTGTGGCAATGGCTGCATAGCCCTGTGAATACACTGAAACACAGTGAATTGTAAACCTTACACAGGTGAATTGCACGTTAAGTGAATTATATCTCAATCGAACTGTTTTAAGATGATAAAAACAGAAGCGCTGGTATATAGTTGGAAGTCCAATTTTATACGCTAACTATGGAGTCTAAAAGTCTCATCACTTACCATGAGTGAATGTCTGTTGGCTGAAAGAAGACCGGTTCCATACCCTGAGCCCAGACCACCCATCGCTCCGTTATGAGACGGGCCAATGATGCCGTGCATGTCCCCGTGACCACCGGGCATCGCTGTGGATGGGCCCACTGCATGATTCCGGAGAACATGGATAGCATCATCCAGTCTTTCTAAACGATCTTCAATTCGGCTTTGCTGTTGGTTAAGAAAGGATGTGAAATTCAATGGTTTGAAACGCACGCATAGGTTACATAAGTAAAAGTTAAGTTGACACGAACTACACTTTGAGTTTCTAAATATGTTTCCAGTAAAGTTTATTTCCTTAAAATAATAAAAATAGTTTCCTTACTAGACAACTGGTGACAAATGTTAATACTATAATTCTAGTGTTATTTTTCATGAACAAAAAAAATTCAGTAATTCTTCCAGGACAATCTAATGTACGTGTGTTAAACTACATTGCATTAGCTTGAAATAATGTGGGCTACCTTTAGAAAAGAAAACATCATTGAATTCAAGTAACATTTTTGACAGGCATTGGTTAAAGATTTTTTTAAAAATTAATAATGGGAAAGTGATTTATTAATAGTTTGCCAATTAAATTATCTTTGTGAAAGCAAGATTTCCTTGGTCTCCTCTGTGATGTATGATACAGTGCTCAGTATTGAGTCAGGCACAGGTAAATGCACACAAACAGTAATGTCTTAAGTACTATCAATTTTCACTTGCGTCTCCTGCTTTCTATCTATTATCACCAGCTTGTGTGTGTATCTATCTACCTATCTACCTCTCTTTACACACACACACACACACACACACACACAGAAGGGAACAGGGCCTCAAAATGATTACAGAAAAAAAATTACAATAATTCTGTCCATCAAAGTGGTATGAGATTTCAAGACTGAAAAATACCAAAGATTTGAATTAATGTTCACCAGGGCCTTCAAAGTGATTGAGTGATTTCAAAGTCATTTCCATAGTGTAGGGTTCCCTCCCTTATACAAGTGCATTATACAATTAAAAACCAACTGAACTTTTGTTTTCGCCCTAGGCATTAGGACCCAACTTTCCTGCAACTAGCATAGATCAGGTCTATGCTATAGTTTTTGGTGAAGAAAGGGGACAAGTGGATGCGCCTTTGTTGTTTTCTTTTTCCAGTGTGATCAATAACGAAATCAAACAAACATGTGCACAGGGCTCTCCGGCGTGCACTTTAACATACACCATCCCACGGGGTCCTCACTGTACGTGAGCGAGGCAAGCAGGAAAGACAGTGTTATCCCTGCCAAACAGACGCGCAAATGAGACTCAAGGAAATTAAGTGAATTAATTAATCAGGGTCACATTGCCAGGAAACAGTAAAGTCAGGGCTGAAATTTAAGTCTTTTGACTTCAAATCTAATGCCTCTTTGTACTACATCATGCTACAATCCTCTTTGAGTTCCAATGGGCTGTGCGAACAGATGTACTAGCTCCACTCTATGAGAAAAACAATTTCAAATTATTCGATACTGACAGGAAGAATGTGTGTCTAATACAGTTAGTCTACGGTACAGAGCACTCTGATTTTGTGGGCTTTAGTGTTCGGGGACCTCCCCTAAACTCCCAGCTCGGCTACTAATGTGACCTTGGAAAAGTTACTAACATTTTTGAGTCTACACTTCTTAATTTATGAAAATGGGAATGAATATACATGCACTTCCAAGTGCAAGTGTAAGCATGAAAAGAAATAATACATGTGCCTACCATCCCTTCTGGCTCACGGGTTCCTGGTGGAGAGAGCAGGGTGTGCTGGCAGACCCCCTCTTGAGTGGTGAGAACTCAGAGAACTGAAGCAGCAGTTCTCAACCACAAACCCAGCCTTTGCAGTTTTACAGTTGGATAAAACCCGGTTTTGATAGCTGGGTCCAAAGGAACAACTGACGGAGGTCGCCGTTTACAACCACCATGGATCACCTGGACGCAGGCTGCAGGTTCACTGGGCTGCGTGGGCAGCGCGTACGTCGTCTGCCCTGTGGCTGCCTTTAGCGGCCCAAATGCACAGCTGGAGGATTCGCACACCACAGTGAGGAAGGGCACAATGAAGGGGGAAATGCACCTTTGTGTTTTAATTTTTAGATTTTCCTTAATTGAAGTGGTAAGCCAGAAAAGAAGGAAGGAAACCCCGGATAGCTGACAAGACGTTAATTCAGATGGATAGACAAGTCTGTGCCTTCTTCCACGGTGCATCCAAGTCATGGGCGACCAAGGGGGAAATGTGAAAAGACTAAAGAGTCACTTGCTGCCTCCTCTCTCATTTGATTCATAAACAGTCTCGACATGGCACAGAGCAGTGGTGTTTCACGCACATCTCCAGCCCCATCACTGCGAGTTAAGAAAGGCTCGTGTGTCAGACACGGAACCATATACTTATAGTATTAATTAAATGTACACAAATTTTCAGCTATTCCCTATTGGAAGAGCAGAGATGTAACGATATGACTAGATTTCTATGAGAACCGCAGTGAACCAGGAAACAGATTTCTTGTTCCACGGTCAAGAGAAGAACTCTGAACTTGCTATTCTGGAAAGTAGAGCAGGGATATATAGAATCTTCAAGTGTTCCAGCTGTACAGCTTAGCTGGAACTTCAGCAGTTTCATATTAGAGAAGTTATTTCATTAATGACAGGGCTCTTTTCCCCAAATGGGAAGGGGGCCATTATCATTCCAGGATTTTTAGCAGCATCTGAGTTTCAATCTACACACAGGAACAAGCATAGTCTAAACTTGGAGAGTGAACTAGAAAAAAAAAAGGTCCAAAAGCAGCTAGGGCGGAGATGAGCAGACGAGACTTACCAAAGAGTGTAAGGGTCCTTCATAATTAGGAGACGATGAGGCCTGCCCTCCGTTTCTGGACCAAACAGCTGTGCCTGCTGATATTAAAATGGGAATTACCATGCAATCTATATAATCTTAAAACTAATCTCACCAACATGTTAAACAGTTCTTTTAGAAACAGCAATGTTGATTTCCATTGGACAATAAGGTAAATATGTGTAAACTTCCCACACAAGAATTCTGGGGCCAGGAAAACATTTGAAATGTGAAACATGAAGACTTTACACAGACTCAGAATTCTCTCAAGCTTCCTCCTAAAAGGAGGAATTTTAGCCGGGAAGTGTTCCTTGATAGAAAGCCGTCACTGCAAAGTCAAGGTCCTTTTCAGAGCACAGACGGGGGCTTTAGTTACATCTTCATGCAAGGTCAGTTTGTTAAGCCAAATTCTCTCGCCAATGAAACACAGCTTTGCTACTTGTTATTAAAATGATCCTTGAGAAGCAATAAGCCTTCAGAAACTTTTTAAGGAAATGAGATTAGTTGGCAGTGATCCACCAAACCAGAAATTTAAAAACTCAACATAACAACGGTCCTAAGTAGCTCTTCCAAAGCGAATAATTTTTTTATGATTCACTAAACTTGCAGGTAAAGAAAGATTCCTTCTATAATAAATATTACATGTCTAATCTCCCACTTTTAAGTTTAAAATAATACAAACTCGGTACAGAAAATAAATAATTCAAGATTTCTCCCTGAAATCTCATGCTCCAACACAGTTATCACTTTAAATATTCATTCTTCCTGTCGTTTCTGGGTGTGCATGTGTGTGTATTTTTATGCTAAATAAAAATAGAATATTTTGTTCAATTACTTTCGGTGACAGAATCTGGACAGAGCTATCGGTGTGAAAATAGCAATCTGTCCCCATATTTACATCTTCATAAGGTTCTTCCTTGCTAACACACGCTCTTTCTCTATGGACTACCAGGACCCCCAAAGTGGCCTTGTTTCTGTGTCTGCCACAGAGAGCGTACTGCTCAGGTTTAGGTTATTTGGGGAGCTTTCTGGAATGATTTCTGCATCATAATATGCCACTCCCCTGATGAGCCTAAGGGTGGAGTGGCGGAGCGGTGAGCTCTGAATCTGTCTGTGCTCCCTTATTGTTACAGATGTAACCTCAGCAAGCCACATGGTCTTCCTGCGCCTTGTACCCTCATCTGTAAAAGCCAAGTAGACTAAAATACTGCATTTTGCTGTGTATGAGGCACACCCATGATTCTGTGTGTATTACACACTGGATTATCTTACCCATTATTATACCTGTTATATGTAATCATTATACCCATGTAAAAGTCACTCCTTTTTCCCTCAAAAATTTGGGCAAAAAAGTGTGCATTATACATGACAACATACAGTAGTTGCTCTCAAGCTTTACTGGACTCCAGAATTTTTTTCCAAATTATAAAACAGACAAAACCGGAGTTGCTCTGCTTGAAATGGGGAACTTGGAGCTCTCCCTGCGCAGCCTCCCCCCCGCATCACGAGCACCGCTGGGCCAGATGCTGTCTCGAACCTTCTCTGGTACTGGACATTGAGGCCTGTGATCATTGTCCAGAGCCTACCAATGTGGTACTGAACCTAACGATTCAGAACTTTCCTTTCCTTTCCTTTTCGGTCACTGGGAAAGTTTCCCCACTATTCCATTATATGTCGTCTCCGTTTCTTTCCAGGTTCAACTCTGTCTCTCTGGACACTGGACTTAAGTGCCCAGCTAGCCCTTTCTACTCTGCCAGTGGAGGCTGGAAAGGCTGATATTAAATCCCACCTACCATGGCCATCACTCAGACAGCTTTGCAGGAGTCGGAAAGTTCCCATCTCCACCAGGGAAGCCAGGTTATAATGGGCCATGTGAGTGCTGCATGCGGAGAGTAATATATGGAAGGAGGGGGCAACATTCAGGCAAGCGACTCCGCTATAAATTACAGTTAAGGTCAGGTTTCAATCAGGTACAGATGTGATTTAGAAGCCACCTGTCCCCCTTCCAAAGAGCAGAGACAGGCACCAGACAGGGCCCTCTGGAAGCATTTACACGGGAAGGGCAATGAGCCTTTTAAATGGACCTCTGAGAAGTGAGATGCTTTACTAACATAATTTAAGAACTTACAATTGTATTATTTGAAGCTGTAGGTCATATAATGGGTTATTTTTAAAGGCAAACACCCCCTTTTTTTACTCCACACACTTGCTTCGCAATTTATTTACAAGATTATTAGTTTTCCTGAAACATCCCAATGACACGATCTTCAAAGAGAAAATTTGGAAAGTCTAAAATGTCTGTTGGAAATGATCCTTTTGAATAATCTCTACTTGATGATTGTGTTGATCATATTCATGACTACATTCACTGCCTTTTCGCTTCTGAGATGTCTTATTGGAGTGTTTTTCCATTGAGTATCTTCTGGAGAGCTGGGGAAAGCTTAAGAAATAAGTTTTCTATATGTCTATATATTTTAAAAACATCTAATCTTTAAGACAAGTTTTGAGTGTGAATAGCTGTGCCCTCACATGGGAGTCTGGCTCTCCCACTGCCTTCTGTCTGTCTGCTGGGAATGTTCTGTTGGGAGCTCCAGGAGGGAGTGCGTTTCCACCACCCAGAGCAGGGAGTCTAACAGGGCAACCGCTCTCACTAGCGGGCAGGACGGTGGCATGAAAGTCGGCACAGTACCTGAGAGAGAGGGAGGAGAGCCAACGGGAGTTGAAGGGTTTGATGAAAAACTGTTGTTGGTGTGATCTGGAGAATAGATCTTAAAACAATGGGGAGAAAAGAAAACAAGCCCTCATTATTAGGAACAAATAATCAATAGTTTTGTAAATTACAAAGTGTCAATGCAATTCATTTAAAAATGACAAGTTACAAAACAATCACTTGAATTTTTCAAAGTCAGAATTATTGAGGTCCTGTAAGACAGCTGGAAAAGAACTGGTCTGGAGGTCAGCAGACGAGAGTTCTAGTCCTCTCTTCCCATCTCCTCCAAGGGCTGCGTGGCTGGCTGGGAGCAGGCCACTGAGACGCACCGGGACTCCCTCTGCCTCCACGGGACACGTCAGACCGTCTCATCTCTAAGACTGCTGTCCAACTCCTTCACCACAGTGAAGGCATTTGATTCCAAGATGGAAAATACTTAGATTAAATAGAAACTTCTACTTGGTCAAAAATGCTGACATAAATCAAACATACTTTATGCTCCTGACGGCAAGGAAAAGAACAACTGAAGAGATAAAAGGTTAGGGCAATGAAACTCCACTCACATTTGCAAATGACTGTGTTTAGCTTTTGAAGACACACCAAGTACACTCCCTCACACAAATAAGGTGTGCCATTTGTCACCAGCGAACAGGCAGGGCATGGTCAAGTCTAGCCTCTTGGCAGTGGGCAGTCGAAGCAGAAGAGGTGAGTCCCCAGGTGCCAAACGTGATCATTTCTCACGGACCTCAGCTCCCATGGTCTTTTGTGTTTTTTTTAATGCCTTTTCCAAAGTGTGTTAGAATTGCCCCTTGCAAAGTCAGTCTTAGTGGGTCAATGAGCGCCCGTAGGACTTTAGAGAAAAATGGGAACTCAGGATGGAAAACCTATACCCCCAGCAGCCCTGAGAATATCCACGGACCCGTAACTGAGGAGCGCGTGGCCCCGATGGGAGGAGACACGATGGGAGAGGCCAGTCATGCACTCAAAGAAATTATGCAAGCAAGCCAGCACTTCCAAAATCAAAGCTATTCGCCATTCATTTTCTGAAATTCCAAATGTCCACATCTGATGAAAGTTCAGCCCTCTAATACAATGCCACATGTGAAGCCCAAGGTCAATATTTCCTCACCGAAGCGAGTGCCTTCCCCAGAGCATCTCCAGTCTGGGAGCTGCCTGCCGCCCCGCTTCCTCTGTTTGCTGCAAAAACAAAAGGCAGAGTATGAGAAACCAGGCAGTGAGACGCCTGACAATTTTCTATTCCTGGTCCATTTACTCACAATTTAATTGCATTTTTAATGCTAATTATGACACATTAATCTTTAATTAGCATTAATTTGTTTGCTGAGGTAGATGTCAAATATATTCATGTTACATTTTTTACAGATAAAATATAAACCTGACACCTTGGTTTAAAGATGAAGTGTTTTAGTTGCTATTACCTTCCACTTTACTTAGAGTGGTGAGTGGGGAATGATGGTCCACTGGTAAAAAGTATACAGTACTTTCAGATCTCTGGAGTTCTCTCAGTTTGGCTTTTTAAAATATTTTAGATAGCCAATTAAATTCTCCTCATGCATAATTTACACCTCTAAAAAACATGATACGTCACAAAAGGGGTACTCTACTGAATGTTCCAAAGTAAACAAATTTTTTAAAAAATCTATAACAGGCCTAGCTTTCCAGGAGAGAAAATACTTTTAATATTTTAAGTAACACATTGTCCACATATTTAAACTAAACTTAAAAAAAGTTGAACTGCTATGCTGCTCAAAGTCAGTATGGTCTCAAATTCTGGAGATAATATCAGTCTACATAATCATGAAGCTGTATCTCCATCTTAAACACTGCTATTTTTAGCTACAAAAGAAATGAACAGAGAGTACTATTAATAAAAAGATACCGAATCTAGTATATAACGTGAAGCCAGCTCTGTGTAGAATCTAGGCTTTGAGGTAATCTGCCTGCATAAAATGGTCCGGCCGGTGTCCTTCTGAGGCCATCGGCACCCACACAATGCCTACACATGACATGCTATATTTATGAAGGCCTCGCCGGTAGCAAATTGGCAAAGTATTGAAATAAAGCCCATTAAACTCCAGGGGAAGCTATTTTTCAATATTTCGTGAAGTAAGATAAAGAACTCTTGAAGCCACTGATCAATCCAAGCAAAACTTTATTACACAAATCATTTTTTAAAAAATTTGCAGGCCTATCCTTGACCCAAGAGAAGCAGCCTTCCTGGCAAACATGTCCTCGACTTCCAGATCTGTGAAGCGGAGGAGAGGTCGGCTCTCCAGTGGTCAAATTGTCCGCTTCTCTGCGTTATGATTTCACTCTCTTGACCTCCGCGTAGCACAGTAAAATTATGCTTTGCTATTTTTATATACGTGCATGCTGGATATGTCAGTTAGATAAACTTTTGATGTGTGTTTTATTTGGTTAACAAAACCCATACCTATATGCATGTATTACTAAAACTGAAAGAACACTGGTATGTGTTAAAAAAAAATACAGTCACATTCGGACATTCTTTTCGATATCACAAATTCACATTAAATACATATCATTATGAGTAGCTGACATTGTCCTAGAAGAAGTGAAGCTATAATCTGTAATTTTGAAATTTGAAATTAAAAGGCTTGTCTCTGTAGGTTATTAGACTAAGGATTACACGCAGAAGGGAATTCTTTGAAATGAGGTTCTGACAGCACAGCGAGCTAATAGAAGAAACTTACAGATACCAAGGGTATTAAAAATACTTAGCACAAGAAGAAGTAAATGAAATTTTATCTGGTGTGAAAAGTATTGATCGCTGCATTAAGGAGGGTTTTCTTTTTTAAATAAAGGCAATTCTAAAGAGAAAATAACAGAAAGCGCTAACATTTCTTCAGCCTGTATTACCACAATGTTTCAGGGCAATTTTCTATACAAATTTTTGTAGAAGTAACATTATCATATATACCTAAAAATGAGATTTATCAGTCAAAACAATCTGTGATTTCTGCTTGATTAGAGAACAGATCTTCATGATATGTAAGTTCCCAGCCACAGTGGAAAAATTACATTATCTAAAAAAGAACTGAAACCCAGATAGGACAAGACAATTACAGATAGAATGCGCTACCACAATGTCTTTCAAAAGATGAATTCTTCCTTTGAACAACTTTAAAATGAAGATAAAAAGTGTTTAAAACTACTTTTTCATGAAACCAAAGCGACAGAATTGAAAACCAGTATTTTAGGAATATTAAAAAAGTTTATTACCTAGAGCATAAAAAAGCACACTTTACAAGAGACAAGATACGATCATTATGATCGCTTTCATGCTAGACTTTGTGTGAGGTGCCTGCTACATGGAGGGAGACATTAGGACCTCGGAAGTAGAATAAAAATCAGAACCAACTCCTTACCTCATGTTGTCATAAAAATGATTCAGAAGACTAAAATGTTACCCATGGAAGCCACTCTCAAAAACAGACTATTTCTATTTTTTCAACTGGAGCCATCCTACCTTGCGGCAGCTGGAGAGCCCAGCCCAAGGGCTTAAATTTCAAAGGCGTTCACTGGGGCCAGTTTGCCCTTTCGCTCGGAATGCCTTTTGTTCTGTTCCAGGAAACGTTGGGGAAGACACATTTTCAAGAGTCCCTCAATATGTTAAGCTGCATGGGTCCTTCTGTTCAAGAGTTCTCTTTTTATTTGTGTGACTGATATGTCAAAGGGCATAAATAATCAGGAAGTGAATACATTATTAATTCTCAAAGGTATAATTTCTCTTATATTGAGTAATGGGTCATGTTTAGCAGAACGCACTTCTAATTAAAATTAGAGCCACCTTTGTGGCTCTAACGCAACAGGACTTGACTGCCACTCTAGGCCTGATTTTTGGGTCAACTCCTATTATTAGCAATTACCCAGTGCCCATAGAACAGAAATAAAGATAAAAAAGATTGCCTGTACTTGGTAAAGACTGGGTTGATTGATTTCTTAAGTTATTTTAACTCTAATCAATTTCTCTTGCTCAAGAGAAAAAAGAATCAGTCTCTTAGCAGGGCTGTAAAATAACTGTGAGCGGGAGATGAGCAGTGATTGCGAGGAGCTGTGATTCTGGAGGGGGGTTCCACGCTGCCAGCCCCTGCCCCGCCCCCCTCCAGCGTCGTTCAGACGGCTAGAGCCCAGGTGCTACTGCTGGCTAGAAGGCGGAGCAGAAACAAAGGATTCCGTAGGTGGGGCTGCGCGTTGGACCACCCTCAGAACACACCCTGAGCAGAGCACCAGGGTGAGGGGCACCTGGGGATCAGCTAGGGACACAGACCGTGGACAATATGCTGCCCCTTCACGGCACACCCATAACCTCGGGCTGGGAGCACCATGGAGATACAAAAGGAAAGAGAGGTGTAATTACGGTGTGTTTGCCTCAAGGAAGATGACTGCTTTGACATTTTATTAAATATTAGCAAACTACTAGAAGCAGCAGAGCAATGCCATGAGTTTGTCTATACAGACGACGAAAGAAGGAGCCCTCTCCAGCGCTTATGCTACATATGCTTTTAGAGTTAACACTAAAATATAAGCTACGATGTACTACTTTTTAGCAGGAGGCATTTCTAGGAATTCAGGGGGAGAGCTGGGCCCCATGACCGTGCGCAGGAAATGGACTAGAAGATGTAAATCAAACTGGTCTATTGCTTTCTGCCAGTGGTCTTTGTAACCACGATGCCATACCACTGCTGGATAAAATGCACATACTCTTCTGCTACGTGCCTGTCCACTACCCACCCAACTGCATCTCAAGGCTCAAATTCTTATAAAAGACCAAGTGAATCTCATGTGACTATTCTCATAATAAAATTACTGGGAAACCAAGTCCTCAAAGGGAAATGGGCATGTTTCTGCTGGGAAAGCCACACACTCAAGTGCATCGTGGGTACAAACAAGTTATCAGAAGTGAAAGCTGTAAGCCAGATTAACTCAGGAACCAGAGAGATATTCCAGGATAATCTTTAGCATATGTTGTATTAAATGCAGCTTGGTTGTCTGTTTCTTCAACACTGGTTTGAGGTTAAAAACATGAGAAATGCCATGTATTAGAAAGCAGGCCCGTTAAAGACTATAATAAAACAATAATAGTTTGCACAACCATTATGTTAGTTGTATGCTCTATTCCCTCCTAGGGGAAGCGAGGTGTCTAGTCCCAAACCACAAGAGGACACACCGTGGGAATGTACAGGAGTGGTGTCTCCTGGTCGGGAACAGAGGCACTCTCCGCAGAGTCGCAGGGGACTGTACACAGTAGGCACCCTCTCAATGCTTTCGATCAGGAAGGACTATGGCACGTCGCAGGTAGGGAGGAAATATGTATGTAACAGAATGTATATGGCTGTATCTTCTACATTTCTACCCTCTATAGCTGGTATCTAACAACTTACTACACTTCTTTTTCTGTATGCAAGGTTACTCATCTGTGGAGACATTGGACTCTAATGCTTCTGAGACACATCTAGCAATATAATGTTGGAAAGATCGTAGGCATAAAGTTTTAAGGATTCTGGTAGTGCTAATCCTGAAGCCCCCAAACCTTAGTTTCTCTCCTTAGTTTGGTACCGCATCGGTTAAACTACTACGAAACCATGCTGTGTCCCATGCATTATATTCATATAGTTCTAGGGTGCTTAAAAGATCCCTCTAATTCAGAAATGTCTAGTGTAATCTCCAGAGTTTGCTTGCAAGGCTTCAGAGAAAAGTAGTGAATGGTGTGTAGTAAGTAAAATATTTCCTCTACAACACTCTCAAAAATCCATGGATGAATGTGTCAGTAAAAAAAAAAAATTCTGTCATTAATATAATCTCAGTAAGCTCTATCCTTCTTCAGGGTTTCTCGAAAAATGATAATGGGAATTAAAGGGCAAAACCCCCAAGAAACAATGGTCATTGTTCCAAGCAAAATACAAGGAATCCAAGACTTCAGTGAGCAACTTTCATCTTTGAGATGCAGAGACTAGAACCAGAGGCAAAGGAGTCTGGTCCAGAGAGGTTGCCCTCTGAGAGTTCTAGAGTGCATATCCCACTCCACACGCATTTTCTTTTCCCAGGATCCATCCAGGATTATCGCTGACCACCAGGAAGATACATCATAATGGGAAACCGAGAAATGGGACAATGATATTTTGCACTGAAAAAGCAGCTTCCTAAGACACCAATATTGTTTATGAAAAGACTGCACTGCCCTGCAACTTTACACCAAGAAAACTTGAAAAATGTGATGCCCACGTGTTAGCGCTTGGACCCCATTCTTACAGCATTAGTATTGCTTACAGCCATTTTTTACAGAATCCTGTGTGTAATCTCAAACATGTGTCAGGCTATGTGTTCCCTATTTACCAATTATTTAATTAGCTCTGTTTGTTCTTTGCGATACAGGCAATGTACTATTTCTTTATTTCCTGCATTTCAGAATGAGTGAGTATATGCCAAATATTTTCAAGTCTACAGATGTATCCCATTAATCCACAGTGTTTGCTAGGGAAGTATTACTAACAGAAAAGAAACCTTCTCTTTTCCTTACACAGACACGCTGCCATCCCTGACTTCTACCTCACTCTGAAAACTGAGCCAAAGCCTAAGAGAAGTAAAGTGCGAAGAAACTCGAGCCGCTGGATACTGTGCGGCACTGGCGCTTACTATCGTATCTACATTTTCCTCTGCATGTTAATTGAAGGAATCAGAGGACGTATTTTAAGGGAAAACGTATTTTAAGGGAGGACATATTTTAGGGGAGTAATCCTAGAGTAACAACTGCATTTATGCAAGTTAATAAAGTTCTGTTCTTCCAAAAAGCTGAATTACCATGTCTACTTACTTCCCAAAAAGATGATAAAGCTTTCTCGCATTCTAGACTTTGACAAGTACACTCATGATTATGGAATAATTTGTGTTACAATGTTTTTCCTAAAAAAAATTCCTTTTCTGGGTTCCCCAGACTCACACCTTTCCCTTTTAAAATGATAGCTTCCTTATTATTACCTAAACCCTCCCTCCACTAGAGCAGGCCCCTCCAGTCTGTCACCAGTCAAGGCCGCCGTGAGCCTACAGCTGCACCCCGCTCGGGCCAACTGCAGCTGAGCAGCCATCCCTGTTCATCGATGAGCTGACGTTGAGCCAACCGGCATGACCAAAGCAAACCTCATTACCACGGACGGACTTCGCTGTTATGCTACCCACAGCTCATGGAGAACCTGTATACCATCTCCTAGTGTCTTTCTTCCCAAGTCCACTGCCCGTCTCCCCGGAAGACTGTTTTGCAAATTAATGAACAAAGCTTTTTTTTTTCAAACAGTGCCTAAGTATGTTTTCCTGAACTCGAGCTCTTGCTCCACCTTTACACCTTCCTAAAAAAGAAAATGAGTCAAACCACAAGTAGACAGGAAATCTGCCATGTAAGAGGATGAATGACCGGTCACCCTTCTTCATAGCCAGACCCCGTGACTGCAGAAAGGGGCTTTCCATGTGCCAAACCGCACTGAAGTGAAATATGCTTTTCTCACTCTTTCAGTTCTGCACTTCTTTCTTCTTGTTTTTCAAATCTGCCAAAACTGCATTGATAGCTACAAAACTTCCCCCATGCGACCTCTGTCCACAGCCCTCCAAGGTCAAACTGATGCAACAGATTTGTAGAAGCTTGGTTATAAAAAGTTACAGAAATGGAAGCTCCTAAAGTTGCTTCATAACGAGACATGATAGCAAAGGGCTGCAAGACGGACCGTCTCAAGTGTGAAATACAATATTGAATAAAACAGGGAGTGTACTATTTAGGCAAGATTATATTTGCAACATTTCAAAATACATTTTTATCAAAAACTCTCCCACATAAGTGATTCATACTACTTTCCCAAGTTCTATAAACCAGAGAAAATGATTCTGTCACATGTTCTTCTCTCTAAAACATAGAGAGCATTCTCGCCAGTGACCCACCGGAGTCATCGTAAGGCCCAGCAAGGTATGGGCTTGAGCCAGAACTTGGTTTGGGTTTGCATCATGTGGAGGGGAATATAGTGGCAGCATAGGATGCTGCGAAATGATTACAAGCTCTAAATCTGAAAAGATTGAGCTGGTGACCGGTGAGGTCTGAGGTTTTCGCAGGGCCCTGGAGCATGGGGCTGAGTGATGAATGACAAGGATGGTTGACAAAGGCCACTGGCCATGTAGGCCAGTTCAGAAGAGGGTGCCTTCCTCCTCCCTAACTTGAACTCTTTCTTCCCTGGGCAGCTGGACACCCTGCCAGCTCTTCCCGCGAGGTGAGCGTGGCGGGGGACATGCCTGGCCCAGGGAGAGGACGGCAATGGACAGAGTGAAAAACGAGAGGAGGCGGATGGCTTGGTTCTTTGGCGGGGCCATTCTGCTTGGGCCTTAACTCGTTTTGTACATTTACTTGAGGAAAACAGCAAGTAACGCCTGGCCCACGGATGCCCAGCCCTCTCCTGTCCTGCGAGTGAACGGACATGGCTTCCCCGCTGAGCGCCCCACAGTGAGGCGAAGCTCACGGGGTGACGCCTGCTCGCCCGTGAATCTCACACGAGCCAGTCTTCAGAAGACTGTGGCGTGGCGTGGCTCCGAGCAGAGCACAGTGACCCAGTCGGGAAGTGGTCCCCAGCTACTATTACGGGCAGTTATGCCCTTTATCTCATCAGCCTTCACTGGCTCGTCTTCGCAAGGTTCCCTTCGCTTGCTGTTTGAAGCACGAGAAGCAAGGCGGTCTTGGTGCATGTAAACCCTTGTTCAGTCTAATTGCAATAGACAGAAGAGCCAAATTTGTTTCTTGTGGGAAAAAAAATGTGATCATGGTCAAGCCAATGACTATTTCTGTTTGGTTCATTCGCTTGTTCATTCAGGTACAGGACAAATATTTGTTGCCCGACTGCTCTCCCGTTATGAGAGGAAAAAGAGGTCATTCACTCTTAACCCTGGCGCTGCCTGCCCTGCCGGCATCAGAACCGGCATTGCGAAGACTCACCCATTATGCTGTCGGTCCCGTTGGCGGGGGGCGTACAGGACGAGGTGCTGTAATGGTTGGTGCCGCTGCGGTGGAACGTGGACATTGGAGGAAGACTGGAGTTGATGTCTGCGGAGGAGTGGGATGGGTAGCTCTGTGGCGAGAAGCACAAAGAGGAGCACATTCTCAACCATGAAATACTGAGTGGGTGCGTTTTTTAATACTCCTTTCGGAACTCTTCATTCTGTGATAGAGAAAGCCCTTAGGATTTCAAAATATCCAAGAACACATCTTGGTCAGATCTGACAGCCTTCATTTTTCAAATAATAAAATAAAAGGACACATATTTGGTTTGGGTTTGCATCATGTGGAGGGGAATATAGTGGCAGCATAGGATGCTGCGAAATGATTACAAGCTCTAAATCTGAAAATTACTGCTTAAAAGCATCCCTGTGTCTTCAGCAGCATAATTGAGCATTGCTACTATTATTTTTTGTACGGCCTATTGAGGAAGTAAGGCAGATTCTATGATATGATGAATAAAACAACCCTGTCGTGATCCACAGGGTTTACATTACACTTCACCCTGACCTTCTGGACATGAAATGGCGAAGAGTAACCATTAACCAGTCTCAGCCCTTTTTCCTGCCAAATTGGATCATCTTTCTGAACTCCAGCAAGAACAAAATGATAAATGAACAACTTAAAAAGTGCTCATGATTTGATACGAGTATGTCTCCAGAGCATCAATACGTAAAGCCTTAACTCAATGACTAGGCTGAGTTAAACCGGAACAAATGAACTGAGAGTAACTATTTGACTCCTTACTTGGTGTGCCCTCTCTGCTAGCAATCTACCATATCACTGACTGTGAAAGGAGATTGTCTTTACAGAATCATTTGGTTTAAGGCTTGGCTTTGAGTTTGATTATTGTACCAGTTGTCCAAATAAGCTGCTTTCCTTGGGGCGTATCGCAGTGCCTGCAAGGTTGGCCAATTAGGTGCCAGCCCATCTGCTTGGAGATGAGATCACTAGGAGGGTCACAGTAATTTACAGAAAAACACCGAGCTATCTTCCCATTCAAGGCAGTTAGTAGCTTAAAACGTTGTTCTAACAGACATCTGAATGCATTACAGACATGTAAAGGAAAACATTTAAGCTAAAATAGACCTTTTCCTTATATGTGTTATATTAATGGGCCACGGTTCTTTGTTATACGATTACTGGATAGTCCGTTAATATCGTTCAATATGAAATTGAGACGGAAATGGTGCTCACAGGCAGAGGTGCTTCAAGTCCGGGTGTCTTGGCATTTTCTTTTATTTTGAGGGGCCCACCTTACATTTACCTCCTCCTTGATGATTCTTTACTACTTCCAGCTCTTCCAAGATCTTTTCTCTCTCCACCCCTAATGAACTTACCTTCTGCACTGTGCCACTTAATAACTACATGCTGCCTTCCATTGCTTTCTCTTTCCAATGCATCTCTCTCTGTGCTGTAAACTCACTGAAGGGAGGGGAAAGGGCTTGTACCTCTGCATCCTAGAACTTACTGCTGAGTGCTGAACACATAATTATCCTACATGCTCAGTGAACAACTGGTTACCCATTAGCCTTTAATAAAGAGTGGACTGATATACTAGCTATGTGAGAGATAATGAAAATGTCTGGAAAATGAAACAATACTTCAGAGCCAAGTCTGCCACTGCCTTGCCTTTGAAGACACTACTTCTGTCCACTCAGAACAGTCCGAATGGAAGGCTGACTCCAGGGAAGAAGTTGACACGCTGCCCTTAAACCTTTCCAAGTTCCCGAGAATGCCTTTCAAATGTTTTAATTTCATGGACCTCTTTGTGTGACCAGAAAAATTCCTTAGGCCACCTGCTAAGCTCATTTCTAGCTGCCACGGACAGAATGCTCCAAGCAGTCCATGAAACGGCTCCCAAAGAATGAGGCAGCAAGGCCATTCCCCAGTATGGCTCATCTGAAACTCTGAACAAGCCACAGAACACGAAACTTAGAAGGGCTATTTCTTCTCAAGAGCTAGAGACTATAATAAAGTAGATTAAGAGAAACAGAATAAGGAAAAAAGAAAACTAAAGAAAAAGAGATGGTTTCAGTTCTGTTTCATGCTGAGTTTCTGAAGAATTGAGAAACTTTATAAGTCAGTCCCAACTATGCAAAAATCAGAGAAAAAATGATGAAAACTATTTAAATAACTATTAATAATTCCAGAATGAAACAGAAAAAAGATGATTATATCAGTGAGAATTTTTTAAGCCCTTAAACTTGGTATAAAATGGGCGGTAATTTGGGACTTGACAAGGGGTTAATGCTGAATTCTTAGACTACACAGTGAAGTTTTTTCCCACAGATTGTAATGGGGAAACCAATACAATTTGCCTAAATCAGTTATTTTTTAGAGACTCATAGAAAATAAGATGCTGAAAGCAATCAATGAGATTTATTACCAGATTATTTTATGAGGAAAACTATCATGAAACCTCCTGTCACTCAAAGTCATAGTAAATACACCACAGAGAATATTAGTGACATGTGAAAAATGGCTCCTGTAGAGCAGTCAGGGACCAAATATAAAAAATCCCTTTAGTCTCTCTTAGTCCAGCTGTCAGTGCCGCCTGCCCTGTTCACTGCAGAGCAGGAGGGGAAGTAGTGTGATGTAGTGTTACGGCCTTACAAGCCCACTATTTATTTTTACCTATAGCAGCCACTGAAAGTATTTTTGGAATCTCTTTGGCAGAAGTGTTGAAAATGTTTCCCTTAGTGGTGTTTTTATCAATCTCTGGGTTGAGATCTGAAAGATTGGAAAACGATAATAATTGGCAGCACACACTGAATAAAATCAGCCTGTAGGGTATGGCAGGGTTTCACAACCTTGGCACTACTGATCTCCTGTGCCAGGTAATTCTTTACTTGGGGTGGGGTGGGGGGGGTTCTCCTGCACACTGTGGTCTTTTCACCTGCACCCCTGGCCTGTAGACACTACATTCCAGTCACAACTACCACCAGTGTTTCCAAAAGTTCCCCGAGGGGCAAAATGACACCCAGTTGAGAATTTCCAGGGTTAGGGTTTATGTTACAGAAATAAATACATAAATAGAAGACAGTAGAACCTCCTTTGTATTAAAATTCCAGACTCCTAGGACCATGTCACTCTGCAGTGCGGAGACCGGGCCCCTACCATGCCAGACAGCAAAGACTCCATCCTATTTTTACAAAGAACTCTGCCAAGTTGTTGCAAACCCAAATCTTCTACACCGCCATGCCAAAGCTCAACCACAAACTGCATTCTTCTGAATGCACACTCATGACACAGCAGCGACTGGCCGTGGGGTTTTGCTGCAGAGGCTGAAACTGTACAAGGAATTTGGAAAATCAGAACTGGTGACCCTGCAGTTGTCAGTGAAACATGTGGATTTTAGGTTTTATAACAACACATTCTCTCATAACATGGTATAAAGGGGAGCTGACAGTGATGTTTCTAAAACATTTTACCTTTAGAGACAATATGAATTTGGCCATATTACACCCAAAATAATACAAGGAAAGCTCTCTCCTTTCCCTCAAACCGTTTCTTTGTTCCGTATGGCACTGGTCAAAAGCCACAGGTGAACGTTATAAGCAACTACCATTATTTTCAAGTGAAAGCACACTAACTGCCTAATATTACTCAAATTATTCCCAATCACCTGTCAGATTTTTAAATGTCACTTCAAAATATTTCTGAACGGTTCTGAAATTACAATCACTTGATATAATAACTCAAGAGTTCCCCCATCAATGAGAAAATTCATTAGGATACACTGCCAGAGACCTATTTCATTCAGCTTAAAAAAAAAATAAAACTCCCCTGGCTGGCGTAGCTCAGTGGATTGAGGGCGGGCTGTGAACCAAAGTATCACAGGTTCGATTCCCAGTCAGGGTACATGCCTGGGTTGCAGGCCACAGCCCCCAGCAACCACACATTGATGTTTTTCTCTCTCTTTCTCCCTCCCTTCCCTCTCTAAAATAAATAAAATCTTAAAAAAAAAAACAACCTCCTAGCCTCTGAGATCTGCTAAGTGATCACGTTAAGAATGAAAACCCTGTGTTCTGTGGTGGATGAGAGGCCGTACAGATACAGCAGCTGATGTAATTTCCTGGGTCACTCCTTCCAAATGATCTTTCTTCTTGGTTGACAATATCACTTTGGCTCAGCAAAACTTTTTCAAAATGTGTTGGTTTCTTTTCTAAGGTGACAGTTTTATATATTTGAGTATATTCTGAAGATACCTTTCTTGTGCAGTGAATATGAGATAAAAACCCACCTACATTAAAATTCTAGAGCATGATAGGGAAAGAAAAAAGAAATATAGAAGAAAAATAAATGTAAGATGGACAACTCTTAAAAGGACTGAAATAACAACATATTAGCATAGTGCCAAAATCTTTTATGTGTAATCAAAACTTCCCTTGTGCACAGGACACACGTAGATTTGATCACGAGTTCCTTAGATTAGTGGAAGATGGCGATGGAGAAACAGCACTGTTAGCCAAGAACAAATTCTACTATCGTAACAGCAGTATTTCTCTAAGCTTTCACTCTGATGCCTCCAAGCAGAAGGTGGGAGAAGAGGACACATGAAAGCAAACCATCCGCTATTTACTGAAAATGCGCTGAAATTCGAGATAGCCTGTGATTTACACATTCCAGTTTATGAGATGATCTAGAAAGGCCAATCCCATCTTCATCATTTGTCTCTCCTTAATGGAGAGGTTAGCTGACCACACAGTGTCTCTGTCACTAGAACTAAATAAATAGGTATTTTCAAGAATTTTAGGAATCTTAAACATCTGGGATGCTTTGGGTTGTTAGATCAGGATATAAGTCACCTTTTCTACATCTCTAGCAGTTGAACAAAAGAGAGAAAAGACCATGGAAATCTAGAAAATGCTACATTCTATGTCAGAACAGAGAAACGTAAATCTGGGTATTAGAAAAAAGGGACAACTTAAAAGATGAAGACAAATGATATAAATACCATTAATTGTAAGTGGACTTGTCATAACCTTTTCCATTTGCTGGATTAGGTGTCCACACAGTTTTAAAGCTACGTTACTGCACAAGGGATGCAGTCCCATCTCATCTGCATCGGAGAACTAACTCATGCCCTAGAAGTACTCTTTCCTCCATTTAGTGACGGACTTGAATTCATGCGTGACTCTTGGCTACAGCTGTTTTCGAGGCTGGAAAAATATCAGGTGAGCTGCTTCCTCTGGGATAAAGAGCAACAGTACAGTGGATGAGTGCAGGTGATGGGCAGAGTGGAAACTTCAGTAAAAAAGAGGAAACACGGGCAGCATTCTCCAGTTTTCAGCTGGAGGCAGCGTGAGGCAAAACAGAGTACCAGTAGGAGGTTGGAGGGTGTGGAATTAAAGCTAAAATACGGGAAACCTGGAATGCACTCTATAATGAAATCCCACGGCTGCTGTTCCTGATGGGAGTGAGCAGAAAAATGAACTCTTCCCTCCCAGCGTGGCACAACAGGCCAACGCGGTCTCCAGCGACAGAAGCCGTTCAAGGGGAAATGGAAATATCCATGCGTGATGTATCGCCTGGCCTCAAAGTCTACTGTCTGTCACTCTGCCCCCTGCAGTATATCCTTCAAACGATAGACAGCCTGAACAAACAAACAAACAAACAAACAAACAAATAAGGGACAGCCACTACTGAATTCTGCAGCTCAAATATAGGGTGTATTTATGTAACAAAGGAAGCTGATATTGTGATAAAGAAAGCACAGAACAAAACACAGTTAACAGAACAATGCCCAGGCGATTCTGAAAGGACTTACAAAGGTGATCTGATCTGTTAACATCTTTGACCACGATACAACTGTAAGAACAATGGGTGTGGACTAATTTCGCAGTCATTGGCGGAGTCCTTGAGCACACGCAGGGGAAGACAGAGGATGGGATTTAACAATGGAGCTGTCCCATCCCCATCACCACGTAAATCCGCCTTACCAAGCGCTCGTGTGGATGCAGGCTACAGTAGCTGCTAGACTGCGGAATATGAGAAGAATTGCCCAACATTCCTCCGTAGCCAGGCTGACTCATCCCACTGGAGGAGCTCCAAGGGTCACTGCTGTGATGGCCATCTGTAAAGGACAAAGAAAACGGTGACTTTTCTGAGGCAGTCAGCCTTGCCTCACAGAACAGAGTTTTTTCACTGACTTGAAAATGCCTTGTCTGCCCTACACGCATCCTTGTGTTGGTTAGCTGGTTGCATCAGAAGACAGTCATCATTATTTCTTCCCAAATGACTCTACATTGCCAAACAAACATAAATATTTAACACAGTAAAATGTCCTCAGTAAAAATACAACCATAAAGGAAAACTAGAACACATTACTACACGGAATCACGTCGAGTCAGCAGGGGACCTCATGTTAAAGGAAACATTTCTTAAAAGTATTACAATCTTTTTTTCCTATGAAAACTAACTAAAAGTTAAATTGTTCCTACATTTTGGGGTGAAAATAAAATACTCGAGACATTATATAGTTGACCCATTTACAAATTCAAAAAACATATATTGAAATAAGTAGTAATTAGAAAGAACATATCTTCAAAAGATTGAATTTCATTTTAGTAACAAATGCAGTAGACGGCACGAAAGGTGAAATTACATTATGACACAGGGAAGAGGAAGCTCAAATACATCCTTCTGGGTTTGTTTCCTTTTTATATTTTGGGCGGTATGTAGTTCTACAACTGTCTTAAGCCTTCAGCAGCAATTCAAAGAGCACGCACATATCATAAGGTGGATGTTACACTATAGTCAGTTTTGAGAGTCTCTGGATTTTATACAATTATCTAATAGTTTAAAAGAGGATTAAAATAATATGAAAATTTTATAGAGTCTTTTCATATTGAGTCACTCTTTTGTTAATACCATATTAAAAACACTCCCACAAATTCTTTTCATCCTCTGGGCCTGCTGGACTAGACGTTACTATGAGAGACTGTTCCCGTTTGCTTTAGGTTTCTCCAGTGAAGGGGGTGGGAGTGGGGGGCAGGACCCATGTCACTGCTGGGTTTGTTCACTTTCCACCTTTCAGTGGAGGAACAAAAATCATCGAGTGCCAGATACGTAGCAGGTCGCCAGCTAGGTGTTAAGTCTACGGCAGATACGGTTTCGTGAAAATAAGATTATTTTCACCCTGCATTTTACGTAATAAAGGGCGTTTGAAAGTTTAGGCAATAGGCAAGTTAAATCTGACACTACGTTTCATGAGGCTTTCCCCGCCCCGAGATTATGAACTCAGAAATTAGAATTCAGAAAACTGAACTAGTGCCAGGGCAGGGAGGAATAATCTATAGATTTCTTAAAAACTGTGCAAGCAAAATCAAGTCTATGATTTTGATAATTTGAGAGCTGTAACTAGAAGATGGAAATTGAAGTTAAAAATAAAGAGGCCGCAGAGCAGCAGGCTGAACACACGGCCCTGGCAGTCTCGGAGTGTCTCTCCCCTGAACCGCACGTTTCTTCGGGTCCGGCTCCCCGCGCCACCGGGCGCCCCTCGCTGGCGGGTGCCGGTGTGGGACGGGCCGGGATGCCCCGTTTCCGGGGTCACAGTGTGAACACCTGAAACTCTCAGCAACTTATTCTTCATCCACTTCAGATTTAGTCCTGAGATTGAGGAGGTTTAGATGTCACCTTAACTTTAAATACAAAGTTCAAGACCACTAACACTGCAAGTAGATGGCATATATGACAAATAAATTGAGAATATATATCATTGAACAGGAGCCTCTTGAAACATTTGACAACATGAGGCACTACATGGAAATACATTTAGGATTTGTTAGCATAGAACACTTAATTCAATGCAGACTTACAAAAATACATATTTTACATAAATTATGCTTTTCGCAGTAAATTAATATTTATCATATCCCATGATCTTGGCATAGTGTTGTTTTAAAAGAATAGAAGTAGACATGTGCAAATTAGTTGTGCTCATCATAAATGTCAACTCAATTTTTTTTTTTGCATTTTTGGGTGTTCATATGCAGAAAAGAAATTTTGTTCCCCATACTCTGCATGGTCTGTAGGGAGAAGAACCTATTGTTTTCATCTACCCGATTCCTCTAGTGCGTGCGCACAATTTAAGTAAGCCACCTTCGTGATATCAGGTAGAACAATCTATCCTTTTGTAAATTTTCTCAATGAAAATCTGCTTTGAGGGATGAAGCTTTGAGTTCACAACCTCTAGGAGCACTGGGAGCACAGTTTCACCGACTGGTCCCCAAAGCGGGAGCTGATGCCGAAGTGGCTGTTGTTTACAGCCGAAGAGGATACGCCTTTTGTACCAGCACGGAACACACCCAAGTGGCATGCCCTGGTGTGCCCCTTTGAGAGTTACACCTAGGACAGGTCACAAGATAAAGGGCCCCTGTGCACACGAGCTCCATTATATGTGGAACGAATTCTCCCTGTTCCTGAGGGACCCATTCGATTCAATTTTATAGATTTTCCATGGAATTTCACATGTGAGGTAATAACCTACAAGAGCTAACACTCTGCAGGGAAAAAAAATAAATCCACTTAATTGGAATGATTTTGCGTGTGTCCACTGTAACCTAAGTGAGACACCAGGCTGCTCCGCTGGTGCCTGCTGCCCCACGTGCACCCCCTTCCCGTGACATGGCCCTTCCTAGAGCACCACCAAGAAGGAAATCCCGTGGCACTTCGCCGAGGGCACCCTCGAACAGGGTTTGCACTCCCAGGCAGAAAGAGGTCAAGTTCTGCATACAGGGGAGGTCTTGGTCAACTGCATGTCTACATTTCAGAGTGCGAACTTGGTAAAGGAGCATCACGTTGTGGCAGTGAGTGCCATGGACGCATCAGGAATGGAGCCTCAGCTGCAGCCCCCAAACCCTCTGTTCCTCCAGCAGCTGCTGTCGTTTCGGCCATCTTGGTCTTTCTTCCAGCTGGAGAAAGGGGCCTCAGAGACCACCCCTCTGTGTGCATTTAATCACAGGTGCTGGCCAGGTAAGAGAAGGATGAAATATTCCATCTCCCACGAAGCTATAATTCTCTACATTTGTCTGGGGAAAAACTGGGTCTTTCCCCCTACATCAGTTAGCACAGGGGGATAAAACTTTTGTTGTGTAATGAAGTAATATTTCAGTCTTTGTACAGGCCACTTCATCTACCCAAATGAGACTCTTGTTCTTACCTATAATAATAAGTGGCTAAAATTTTTATATAAAGTTATTCATAATGACAAGTTACTCCCAGATGGCTAAATCTAGGATGCTCAAAATACACACTGAGCCAAAACACTTTAAAACTTACATACATGCTCTTCTTAGGGTGAGAGGATGCTGAAATCATCATGGAAGGTGGTCCTCCAAGAAGCATTAGTTCTTTAAAAGCGAATAAACCAGTCTAATTTTAACTCATTATTGTTCAAGGGGCTTTCATTTTAAAAACATCTTAGTAAAACTTTAATTAATTAATTAATGAGTCATGAATATAATCCTAAGAAGAGCATGATCTTCAACATCCTATACTTGCCTAGTATTCTATTTCTTGGGGACCAGTTCAGCAGTCATCTGTCCCACATACGACATGGAAAGGCCCAGGAAGACGCTGGCCAGCAGATGTGCCATTGGGGGAGGTGATGTCTTACCTTGCATGAAGAAGGAGCTAGGGAAAGTGCTGGCTGCTGGTTTGGAGGAAGGGTAGCCTGGCGAGTCCCTATTGTAGTCGGCAGTGCTTGCTGACGGAGCATAAACCTGAGGAAGGAGAGGCAGTTTAATTTTGCTGGCTGCATTGACCAAAGTATCTCAAGGTCCATTACTTTATAAGAAGCAGGCACAGAATGCTAAATTTCTATTGCATGCATTCTAAACCTGACGAAAGCCTAGAAACACTGCTCCTTTCAGAAAAACAAACGAACAAAAAACCCTCACCAAAATGCTCATTATATTTTTGTGAATGGGAAACCAGGTGTGATATTTTTCGGTCCCAGGCAAGAATACTGCGAACCATGTCTAGTCATAAATGTTACATAATGCTGGTAGAGTGGGCCTGGGAATTTAAACATCCTTAAAAGAACAATAGACGGCACAAGAGCATGTGAAGGGTAAAAAGAGAAAGATGTGCATCAAGCCTTTTCTTTTTAATTTTTTAATTTTTCATTTGCAGTTGACATTCAATATTTTACCAATTTTACATTTACAGGATCGTGGTTAGACATTTATACAACTTACAAAGAATCCCCTTTTACTCTAAGCTTTCAATTAAAAATTTCACTTTTGAGAGACAGAGGAAACAAATGCACCGTTCAAACCACAGAAAGTGACAAACATATCTTGGAATATTAAACTGCCACAGTGCCGGCTTTTTGCAGAGATGCCTGGGGAAGGCCGCTGGAGCCCGGACCTGCACAGACCACCACGAACCCATGTGGATACGAGCAGGGGGGCGCAGCCTCCTTCGCAGTTCTTATTCTGTCTGTGTGCGCAACAAACTGTGCCAAAATCCTAATTTACTTACATTTGTTTACTAATGCTCATGAGACTTGGGGAAACGGGCCTTTATAAAAATAACCTGGGTTATTTCTTGTTTATATTTCCCTTAGAGATGACAGCATGCTGGAAAAGCATAAATTCATAAGGTATAGTTTAACTTTAATTGGTTTTCCCTTGCCTTTTTTGGCTAACTCTAATTTTTTTAAATCCCCGTCCTCTTTCGCTCCAGAAGTCCCTCTGTCCAGATGGCCGGAGAGACCGAAACACTGTCATCCTCTTGATGAAAATGGATACCTTCCTGCCTCCATTTTGAAGCCGGCAGCGGCTCACGGAATTGGCAGGGAGCCTGCAGTGATATTCACAGGTCACAGTACAAGCAAGAGAAATTCACCAATAAAAAGGCAATGGCAGGGTTACCAGAAAAATAACTCCCATTTTTTTTACGGTGCACATCAAATAAACACCCTCAGAAAAATTATATAATTGCTCTCAGAACACCATGAATCACACACTAAGCATTAATACGAGGGTTAGGATTTCACAAAGGATAGGTCCACAGAGACAGATGTGGAAAAATATGCACACACATACATACATCAAATAAACGCTACATGTGCCCCACGGTGCCCTTGAAAGTCGGGAGGTCCTGCAGCCTGAACCAAACAAAAGAGACCCCAGAAAAACCCATGTGCACTGCAGAAAACAAGGATTTTTCCTACGTCATGGAGGGAGATAAGCCCTACATTTCATGGGCTATATTTCATTATATTTTTATATGTTCTTCATATTTTAAATGTACAAACATCTATTAGCTTCTACTTTCAAAGGGCTGACAATAAAGGGGAAAAATTTTCAAGCATCTTTAAGGAACAAGGAATAAAACTTAAGCCCTGATCCCCACATAAATCAATACTCTAAGTTGTGTGAAGCAAAGCCCAGTATTTTCTTGAGAACTATACTACTAGCAGTTTCGGAAATACTCCTAAACGAATTTGGAGGTCTTGAGAGTAGGTTAGAAAGATGAAAGGAAACATCACCTTGCAGAACAGGGGAACCTGAAAACTACGTCATCTCATGCTGAGGATGGAGTGAATGAATGAACACGATACGACCGCAGTACATCCACCGGCTACCAGTCTGACAGCTCTCGGGCCAGCCAGTGCGAATACAAGCTGCGTGGGCTGTGTGTTATCGCCAAATTTCAGAAATTAATACATTTACTATGAAACTGAAAATAAACTCTCACTCACTATTAAATCATTTTGTATTTTAACTCAACTCAAATGTATCATTCTGGGATAATAGTTTAATTTTAATTACATATTCTACTACATTACCTTTAAATATGTACATTATTATGCCAACACCTTTTGATGGCTCCTACAAAGGCTGGCCTCCCCTATCAATTTGGGTAGAATGATTTCGTATTTCTTTTGTGAAATAAGGACAAATCTTTGGTAATTATGTGTATAAGGAAGCTACTCTGACTACAAATTATGATCAAGCTGAAAGATCTATGGGTACGATCACTCACTCCAAATTCATAAATGCTGTCTGCATGAAAGAGGCACTAAAACAGTTCTTAGGAAATCTTATGTTATCCAATTTGTTTTTCTGGAGTTGTTGCCAAATGAAAACTCTTTAGACAAGATGAAAGTCTTTATTAACAAGAACTGGACCATTGTTTTCACAGCTTTTTTTAAAAAAGGCAACTTCTCCATGTTTTATACATTTTCTTTACATCATAATTTTAAAGATCAGGTATAATGCCATTTATACTTCATCTTTGTCACTGCAAAAGTTGTTTTTAAGGTAAGTGTTCTATATGTCTGTTTATGTTAGTGAACATCACATAAAACTATTATACTTTTAAAGTAGAAGAAAGCAAACAATTTATTTGGTTCAACACTCCTGCCCAGATTTTTAACTATGAGAAAATTCAATGAAGAAATGGTCAAAGCAACTCCTAAAGATACACAACTTGACCAAGCTATACAATTATCAACTGTTCCTTATTTTCCACTATTGAAAGGTTACCTCCTTTAAAAATGGAGGTGGAGGCATAAGATGTTATTTACGAAAACAGAGTGAACATAATGTTCATACTTCAGTTATCCTTAATGTTTTAATCTTTAGTAACCTAGATGACCAATGGGCTGATTCATTATTTTTAGATCAGTCAATTATTTTGCCAATTTCTCAATTAAAAGACTTCAGAGTATAGGTTTCCATAAGGTATTTTACTAGAGATACTAAATTCAGTAAGGAAAAACTCACATCATTTAATTTTAATTATTACTATTCTAGATTAATAGAAAAACAACTTATATATTTGTTAAGTATGATAGGTTTTTATTGAAAAAAGAATAACAAATATCCCAGATATCTTCAAATAGAATCATTTTTAATGACTACCACCAAAATATCAGTCCAGTGAAACTAAAATAAAATTCTCCAACTGTAGTTCCGTCCATTGAAATGACTCCACCAATGAAAGATGAGAGAGTAAAGGAAAACAAAATCTACACTTAGTTCTGCTCTGGTAAGGTAGCTTAGGTCAAGGTGTCTTTGGCATTCCAATTCCTCCCATATGAGTAACAGTAGAAGTGAGAAATTTTTGTTGCAAAACTGGAACTGGGGAAACTTGGAAAAAGCTCATAGGTAACAACTTTTTAGTTTATTCAATAAAGGTTCAATAAAACCTTCATGGAAAACTAACAGCAAACTAGCCAATATACGAAGTAAACACCCTATCTTTTTTTCTTATAATCTTGAACATAAAACAAAACCATACATACAAAAATTCTGAGTTTAGCGAAGCTCTCTAGATAACATTAAACCCTGAACTGATAAAAATAAGAAACCTTTTCATTTCAAGTTTACTTTTTGTTGTAGTTGGAGAAGTATTACTATTGTACACCAGTGCCCTGCCCAGTGGTCCTGATTATCTTCTGTGCAGTCATCCGAGAAACAGTAACATGATCATTCTTTTAACCACAACCTCTGCCTATCAGAAAAGAAAACTAAGCAAAAGAAGAAATTAAGGCAGTAGAATGAATATCCTACTTTTTCCTCTTGCTGTTTCCTACTTATGTATCTTGGCTTACCAGTTCACTTACGAGATTTAAAATATAACAATAACTACTATTTGTTTAGGGTCTTTTGTAGAATAGCTTTTGTGCTAAGAGATCCACATATAGGGTGAAGCAAAGGTATATTTACAATTGTGAGTACCCTAAAACACAGAGTTTATTTTGTATTTTTATTATTATTGTATTATTATTTTATATAAACAACTGTAAATCTACTTTTGCCCCACCCCGCATAGTATTTCTAATCTTAATGATCACACAAGATGGGTAATACTACCCATTACTATGGGAGTATTATATATTAATATTACCACAGTAATACTACCATTACTATGTTACAGGGCCAAACCGGCCTGGATCTGACCACCAGTCCCACCATTCATTATCTAGACAGTGATGAGCTTGTTACCTTGACCTCTGTGGTTTTAAGGTGCCTACCTGTAAAATGGGGAATGACAGTACCTGCTGTGCAAATTTCTTGTAAGCAGTGAATGATATAATGTATTTAAAGCGACTAGAATAATAATTGGCACATATTCAGCATGCACAAAACCTCAGACAATAGTATTAATGTTTTGCTGTTGTTGTTTTTACTATGTGGACACATGTGATTCTGTAAAGTTAAGACACTTTTCCACGTTACAAATGTAACAAGTGGTGCCCTGACTGGTGTGGCTCAGCTGGTGGACCAGGTCCCCAGTTGGCGCATGTACGAGAGGCAACTGATGGATGTTTGTCTCTCACATTGATGTTTATCTCCCACTCTCCCTCCCTTCCCTCTCTTTAAAAATAAGTAATTGAAACCTTTAAAAAATTTAACAAATGGTAAAGAAAGGATTGAAACAGGTTATCGAAGTCTATGTTGTTTCCATTGAAAAAACAATTCCTTGCTCTTAAAGGTAAAAAATAAAGGGTAGTTGTAATTATCAATGCAAGGCTCTATCTGGCCACAGTTTGTAGAAAAATATGCTCGGGTGGTCACGTAACTACCTTTTGAGAAGTTAAAATGAGATAAGGCGTGCGCAGAGTGAAGTGGCCACAGGGCTGCGGCGTGAGCAGTGGGAGCGATGGGGTGCGTGGCAGACGCTGGCTCACACGGCGCACCTTGAACACTCCTCAACGTGCCCACCCCCTGCGGTTCTGCGAGCACCACCTGCACATGCCGTTCCCCAAGAGCACCAGCTCAGAAGGAGCACAACACCGTGACCGAGACTTCCAGGCCCTTGAAGGCAGCTGCTGTGTGTATGCTCCACGGTGAGTAGGAAACAGCCCAGCAGAATTGTGCCCCAGATCCCCAAGTGCCAGCGAGGCTCGCTTAGTAGCTCAGACCTTGGGAAATTTCACAAATATTCTAAAGTGTGACAGTTAAAGACTCGAACACCAAGAGTTTATCGTGCACCCTGGAAGCCTGCAGACCCGGGCATATGCTTTGACGCTTCTCGGCATCTAGTGGGGAAAGTCGTTGTAGGTGATCAGCTCACACCAGTCAGGCAACTACCGGACTGGACCCTCAACTCGTACGATATTGTTTGCAGGACATGGGCCACAGTGAGAAAAGAATGGCTCAGGGGCGGTGATACCTCCACATTAAATGGGTTAAAGTGGACAATGGAATTGTTCTATGTGACCAAGTTAAAGGTGTATCGCTGGCTGGTTCATAGAGCGAGGGGAAGAGGTACTGAAAAGAGACAGTTTCCAGATAATACAGAAGCAGATCGGGCAGGACAGTAGAAATGACCCAGTCCTGGAGCCAGACCAACCCTTCAGACTCCCGCTCTCACCATCAGTTGTGAGGACCTCGAGTAACTTCTCTCTCAGAGCCTCAGTTTCCTCAGTTAAATGAGGTTGTTCTCATTGTGAGAATTAGAGGGAGTTACGGTTCAGCGTAATTTCTATTTCTGTGGTTGTCACTCAATAAATGATGTTATTATTTATCCCTTGTTGTAAGTGCTACTTATTGCTTATAGCTATTTTTAACATGTCTACAATGGTGCTGTCCAGCATGGTAGCCATTAGTACTGTGGTCATCTGATTTAAGCTTAGTTAAGATTACATAAGGTTAAATGTTCCGTCCCTCTGTCAGAGTAGCCACATTTCAAGTGCTCGGTCACCACACGTGGCCACTGGACACTGCCACCACAGAACTGTTCCACCCTGGCAGAAAGCGCTGTTGGAAGCACCGGTCTAGAGCCAGGCTCGTCGGTGAAGTCTGACTGCCCCACGTGGGTCACCCCCAGTTAGAGCAGCTACTGCAGGAACGCCAGCTCACTGAGGACTGGCTGTTTCCGTTAGGGTACAAAAGCAAGAACTCTTCTGGTGGACTAGAGGGAGAGGCAGATTTCTATGAATCCCTAGTACCTAGCATACAACTGGTGTTGAATGACTGTTCAGACATTAATGAATGGTAGGGCATTTAGATTTCAGTTTCGTTACTTTGAGAGGCCTTGCACTATTACACTATTTAGAGGCTTTGTGATATTACACATTTGTTTAAGTCCTTTTTATAACCATCTGCCAATTTTTTGCACATTGTCCCCAGCAGAACACTAGGGAAGGGCATCTGTGACCCCGGGTTCCTGAATGTGCAGGACATAAAAGCAAGAAACTGTTTAACTGCAATTTTGTCCTTGGCCTCTAATGTCTTTGGTCAGACATGGTGTAATCACCTTTTTTAAACAATGGAGGTTGAATAGATTTTGAACTTTTTCTGATCTTGTGTTTTCATATTATTGGCAATCGGGTCCCTTCATTCTATTCTCTCTTCGTTTTTATTGCTTTTTCTTTTCCTTTGTAAATCTTTTCATATCACTTCTTTATACTTGTTCCTTTCTCTTTCCATGCAGTTTTCCCACCTGCTTCCACTGTCTTGCCTCTTAGCATCATATATTTGAAGCTCCAATGAGCTCAACCTCATTTTACAAAGGAGCACAAAGGAGAGGTGGGAGGACTTACCCACGGGCCTGGACAGAGCCCGGGGCGCCTCATTTCTGTTCAGTCCTCTGAACGCTCTCCCTTTTAAAGTCTTTCTTAACTTTATAACTTAAGTATTCTGATGAACAGTAAAATGTCACGAAAGGTTAAAACACCGATTCGAGTAACAGAGTTGGGTAAGTTATTACAAGGGTTGAAGGTAATGTGAATAATGCTCAAGGGAATATAATATTAAGGCAATAAACAACCTAAGAGCGCAAAAAAACTAAATAACCGAAAGCAAACTGCAGGAATAAAAATTATTCACTTGATATATTCTCCGTATAATTACCAAGCCGAGGAATATTCACTAATGGAAAGAGATCCTACTTCATTTCCAAGTGATGGTTGAAGGCCAATTTACATTATTATCACATAAATAGGAAATCTGTTTAGAGATAACACATAAATGTCTGCGGTATATTGACAGATAGATGGATATTTAATTATAAATGGAAAAATTTGGGGTGTTAGCTGGTGAAATTGTGAAGCTTTTATTTCCTTTTAAATCAGTTGAGGCTTCCATAGGAATTAACTAAATAGTTCTAAGTGTCCCAAAATAACTCCCAGTAAGAAGGGTTTTACTCCTTCAGATATCTTTATTGGTAGTCTAAAGGGTTTTTTTCACAATTATCAAAAATGTGTAACATGTACCATTCATGTATATGATATCCATATTTTATTTCTGCTGACAAGTAATGACCTGTCTTCACTCTAACACACTGCATTGCAAAAATATATGAAAGAGGATGTGTATAATCTCCATAAAAAAATTCCTTGAATATGTAATAAACGTAGAACATGTCATTTTGAACATATATTCATGTCCCAAGCCACAAATATTATATGTAATTTTTCTATCCTTCTAAATATCAGATGGATTTTGATGATCTGTTCATGAGTGAATGAAATCTGAAACTAAATCCAATAAATGAATTATAGCCAAGAGTTTTATCCTTCTCAGCCACCAAATTTCCTTTTCTGTGTTAAGAAGTAGTAAAACTGCAAGAATTTCAATTCACTTCTTTGTACCTTTACTGATCAAACTGTGTAAGTGAAAGATGTCAAAAAGAACTGGAAGAAAGCAACAGGGAGGAGAAGCAGGGACCCAAGGGACCCAGGCAGAAGAGGGCTTGCGCGAGCACGTGAGGACGGGCACACTGCTGCGGGCACCGCCCCCCAGAGCTCCCCGCCCCCCTGCAGCGGGCTGGGTGCTGATGCTGGAGCAGAGGGAGCAGGGCCGGAGCTAGCTGTGGGCCTCCTGTGTGCGGAGCGCCGAAGGAGCTACGAGACACCTGGCGTTCTCCACGGCCAGTTTACCTTGTTCTTTCTTTTATTCACGTGAAGAGGCGAGGATACTCTTCTTATGTTTTTGTTTTTAATTTATCTAGCTGCAGTTTATTTTTTAAATCTCTAAATCAAATTTCAAACTCTAAAAACAATGAGTCTATGAAACCCTTGACACATACAGAAATTTACGAGGAAGGAAAATAATCTGGCTTCATAAAAAAACCCCTAAGATTCACTAATAATTATGTAATGCTATTACTGTAATTTAAGTCTACATAGTGTGCCATTATTTTGGAAGTATTTTCAATGTGTTACCATTTGCAAACCTGAGGCAGAAAAATGCCAGGACAGGTAGGATTAGGCTCACTCTGCTATGGTACCACAAATATGAAACATTTGAGATTTTAAGTTGTTTTCACATATTATTCCACAATGCAAGAAGTTACCAATTAGAAACAAAGAAAAAATAATTTATTATGGATTCATAGCTTAGCACTTTTCAGAACTGGAAAGGGACCTAGTCTCAATGACCGCCAACCCCCAACTCCTGTCACGGGCAGCATGACAAAATGACGACGATGGTAAAAATACTGACAGTCACTATGTGCCAGACACTCTTCCAACAAAACTGTGCATGTGACCATTTGTCCTTACACTCGCCCCACTGTTGTATTACTGCAGCAGTTCTACAGGTAAGGAGTCTGAGGCACAGCGAAGGGAACTTGCTCCAAGTCATCCAGCAGAAAAACTGGAATTCAAAATCATGTTGCCAGTCTTGTTTCAAAGTTTGAGCTTTTAACCAACCACTACTCAACTCCATTATCTCTTGACAGTTAAGGCTTCCCTTCAGGGTGTTCATGGACTCCTGCCGACCCCAGCTCCCTAGAATCCTGGGCCCCTCTGCTCCCTGGCTACTTAGCAGCCAAAGGCCTGAGAATGCTGTTTTGGAAGAAGAGAGCACTGGGCGATCTCCATCAGGGGAGCACAGAGGACCTTCTTGTGCACTGCTGCAGGGAGGACCGCTCACACATCTTCCAGACGTGAGGCTGAGCACAGCACCCGCAGGTACTAACACTCTTGTTCAATAGCACTAAAGACAGAGACGCTAAGTAATCTGTTGAGAGTTACACTGGGGTTTAATAGTGAAATACAAGGACACAAAATTGATGAAAAGCATGATATTATTCAAAGCATTCAAGTGAAGTGTGAATATAGTGCTGTCTAATGTGTACTAACCTCTGGCTACAAACACTTCTTTTTATTTTGACACCTGCATCTCTCTTGCTCTTAGCCCTAACTGAGCAGGCACCGTATGTTTGCTATTACTTCCAACGTGGTGTATCACAGGAATGTCCACTGCTAACATTATGAATACCTGGCCCTGGCTGAGGATGCCATAAGCTGATCAAATCACACCTGGCTAAAGAACTCTTGAAATACTTACTTGCATAAAATTTGGTCCAGGTGAAACCTGACTTCTTCCTGGTTACATTCCTTTCGCTACTTATTCACGTGAGAATTGACTTCACTGCCAGGCTCAGGGCTGGCCCAGATAAAAGGTTGCAGATCAGCTCTTCAATATGTTCTGAACACCTAAGTTGCTCCCAGGTTCTAAGTTGTTCCTATTTTATTTACTAAATAGTTATCAGAAATTAAGCCCTGGCTGGTGTGGCTCAGTTGACTGAGTGCTGGTCTGCAAACCAGAGGGTCACGGGTTCAATTCCCAGTCAGGGCTCATGCCTGGGTTGCTGGCCAGGTCCCCAGTAGGGGGCATGCAAGAGGCAACTACACATTAATGTTTCTCTTTCTCTTTTCTCTCTCCCTTCTCCTCTTTAAAAATAAATAAATAAAATCTAAAAAATAAGAAATTAAAGGTAATATTAAAATATTGTTTCCATTAATTATTTCTAGTTATCTTAAATAACAAACAGATGTAATAAATTATTTACATCTCTATATACAGCCACACGTCAAATTCATGAATGTCCAGCTTTCCAATGGATTATCTCCTATCTCAGCACTATCTTTGCCTCTTTGGCTACCAATTGCTTGCTTTTTTAAAAACATGATAACTAATGCATAACAGGAAGTGCTGGAACATCAAAACAATGTTGGTTATACTGTCAATACATAGCTTTGTGACTTCTGCAGGCATTGTGTCAATTAAATGTGGGCAGCACAGTTTTCAGATGACAACAAATTCTAAGAAGTTACAATAAAGACAGAAATTAATTTTACATTGATTTCAATGTTGATTATCACGGTTTCTTCTATATCCTATTCAATGACTAAGAAGGCCTGGTGAGAAGAGTCAATCAAAGAAACAAGGTTTAAAAAGTGCGATAAAATGTACAGGTGTGCTGTGCTCTGTGTGTGTGGTACCTGGCGCAGCCCAAGCTGTAAGTTCTGAGTGCACGTAAGAACGAATGAATGGACACCTCACACACAAGATGCATGTTGAACTAAGAATAACATCATAATAGAGAATGAGAAACACTGCTTCTGACAAAACCGATTTTAGTACATTTCACTTTAGTACATTTCATTTTAAGGCTAAGCTTTCTTTAGAGGATTTGGCGATTACCTATAATGCTCCATATTTAAGGGTTCTAAGAGTATCATTCCCCACCCTTTTCTCTTTGAGACATTCCCAAGTCCATAGGTTGATGCCTGAAGTCTAGTGCTGACACCCTCCCCTGGATGTTAACAGGTGTGTCTCTGGCACGCCGAAACAAACAAATCACTGCAGACCTCAGTTAACGTCCATTACTCTCAGGGGTAACAGCCCCTGAGAAGTTCATGGAAGGAAGCCCATGGAAGGAAGTCCGTGGCCAAGAACCCGCTTTCAGCACATCCCCACTCATCCTCATCTTGGGAAATGCTGTTCGAGTTTGTTAGCAATCAGTACACTCCCATGTGATGAAATCTCAGATCTTTTCTGAAGAATTAATTCTGAACAACGAGGGAGGGAAATAGAAAAAGGGGGAAGGTACAGTGAGGGCTTTCCAGGAAGGGAAAGCAGCACCAAACAAAAATGCTGATTACTTTCGAGTCTGACCTCGTGCAACCCTGAATGTGCCATTCCTAGTCGCCCAGTCCCGAGAGTCTGCAGTGTCGCATTCGTGCGGTCACCACCGAGGGCCAGGGAGCCGCTGCTCCTAACTACACACTCCTTCCCGGGAAGCGAGCTCGATGAGGGAGAAGGAAGGGCGAGACAAAAGAAGACAGACACACCTTCAAGAACAGAGGCCCAAGCAAGGATGAGAAGACAGGGAGACCAAGATTCTCACAGACATTGGAAAGACAAGAGGAACACTCAAAGAAACAACTCCGGAAAGGGAATACATACTTTTCTAGATACCTTCTTTGGCCTTGAACTTCATTGGATAAAAGGAAATTTGGTGAAGTTCTCTGACTAATCGTTGCATAAGTTCATATCTTCACAATATTTTACATTACAACACCTTTCAGCATCCATTACCTTATTTAATAATCACTTTGAGAATGATCATCTCATCACACGATCAACGACTCACCACGTGATACATCACGGACGGAAGCGGAGGCGGGTAAGCGCCTTCCCTTCCCAGGAGTCACGTGACGCCAGGGGGGCAGGCGTGGGTCAGAACCTAGGTCTGTTCACTCCACATCCCAGATCAGAACTGTTACCCCGATCAGAACAGAATATCCTTCCAAATCACCTACAGTGTAAGGAATCTGGAGATCAAATTTTCCTATTGGTAAGCACTACCTACTGACGCCAAGCACAGCTATAGCTGAATCCTACACCGCACTTTTTGAAGCACTGACCTTAACTCTGGTGCTGAAACAGATGCCTTCCTCCTCTGCTCAGCAAGAGGACCGTGAGGAACACCGAGTTTCCAGTCTGGTGAAGTTCGGAACGGGGGTCACAGCCACAGTGCACTGAACGTCATTACCTATCCTCCCTTTACAAAGCCAAGGCAGGGGACAAGTTATGGTTTTTGTGTCAAAATGTATGGCCCTAACTGCTTTCAACTAAAAACAAAAACATGGAGGAATAATGACCAAATGTATAACTCTGAGGCACAGACTGAAGTGCAAAAATAGTATGCAGATTGTTAACATCTATGTCCAGTCAGCCACCTCTCTATTATCCATTCAAATACCTGCCCGTCCCCCATGTCCAGGGCAAACTTTTAGGGAAAAGCAGCTGGCAATGTTTCACCGAATAAACTCACAGCAGAGCTTCTAGCTAGCACAAGGCCAGGTGCTTTGGGACACTTGAAAAAAAAAATTAAGAGGCCAGAATTTCCATTAGGAGCCAGTTGAGAGATGTTAGATGTGTAAGAGGCAACTAGAAAATGTACGGAAGTAATATTCTGTACGCTTATGCAAAGGAAATCACCCCTGAGTGGAGAGCGACTCACAGAAACGCGAAAGGAGCGCGGAGAGAATGGAGGGCAATGACGGCCCAACAGAAGGAGCTCCCAACAAGTGCCTCCTGTCTTCAGGTGCATCACAAATACAGTTACGCCGACTTTCTCTAATATTTCAAGTTCAAGTATTTTTTCACTGGATCTACTTTCTCCTAATTTTAAAGACATGCAGTTTAAAAATCTGCTGACTACCTCAGATATTGTTCTGGAAAAACAAGTGTATAAATAAGTGCAAACAACAATAATTTCTCTAACAATAAAAATTACACTATGAATGCCCCACTGACTTTCTTCCCAAGAAATGAAATCTTTGATAACTAAATTGCTTTGTTCAATAATTTTGAATGTTTAAAACAGAAATGTGAAATCCAGATGATTGCTTAACATTAAGATAAGGGAAGCAGTCTAAACTCTCAATGTTGATGCAATTAATGAGAAAATGTTTTTACAGGATGAGGAATACAGCAGTTTTACATAATAAAAGGCTCAGAATTGATATACATCTTTTTTTCCTCAATAAATTAGTATCTAGTGAGAACTGAAGGGGAATATACAGATAGATTAAAAACAAGCAAGAGATAGTTCTTTCTTTTTTTTTTTTTCCTGGTGGAGAAACATCTATTAAATACAGGGTGGGGCAAAAACAGGTTTACAGCCGTGACAGGTGTAGCTCAGGGGACTGGGTGTCGTCTGCAAACCTGAAGGCTGCAGGTTCGATTCCCAGTCAGGGCACGACAGAACTAGCGGCCAGGTCCCCGGATGGGGGCGTGTGAGAGGCAACTGATTGATGTTTCTCTCCCTCTCTTTATCCCTTACTTCCCCTCTCTCTAAAAATAAACAAAATCTTTTTTTAAAGTATGTATACAGTTGTAAGTACATGAAACAGAGTTTATTCTTGTATTATAATTTATTATCTATTGCATTACAAGTATAAACCTACTTTCCCCCACTGCTGTATGTAGTTCATTGCTTACACAATTAGGGCACATTAGGTCCTCTATCTGGAACATTCCAATCTCTAGATAGATCTGGACTTTTCTCCTAATCCTTGGTAGACAGATACGTGTATAGCGTGTGTGTGCACACACGCCCATGCATATATGCATGCTTGTGTTTATGATAAAATTAAAAGTTTATAAAACACAGCAGCAGAAAAAGGCAGGAGCTGCTTAGTGGGCATGGGGTTTCCTTCAGGGGTGATGAAAATGTGTTGGAACTAGACAGACATGGACATGGGAGTTGCTCGACGTTGTGAATGTACCAATCCACTGAATCGTTCACTTTAAAAAGGATTTCTGTACGTTATGTGAATTCCATCTCAATTTAAACAAAACAAAACATTATAGCAGGCAAAAATCTATGCATTGCCCTTCCCCCAAAATATTAGTGAGGACCCATCTGTAGGACAATGGTATTCCAGTAGCAGAGAGGCCAACTTTGAGGGGCTGTGCTTCTCGGGCAGTAAGCCCTGCCACCAGCTGCCAGAAGGAACACTCAGGTAAATGATATAGCCATTATTTGGGGAAAAGCCTGCCCTGCCTCTGAAGTAACAACCGCCTTCACCAAAGTCACTCATGGTCTCTTTGCTGGCAAATTCAATGTTCTTCATTCTACCAAGTAAATGAACTCACGATTCTCCCTCATTGTCAAAATGGTCTAAAGCGACACCACCTCACTATCTCTAATGTGCTCTAAGGGAGCAGGAGCCCGTCTTTCAAGTATTTGACTCTTTCACTAATTATGTTGGTCATTTAACTTCTCACAATTTTATGATATTCTTCTGGAAAATACACATTGTACCTTCTACTGCTACATGGAAATTCGCTGCAAATGAAACCAGACTACGCACTGAGAAAACACTCTGAAGAAGTGTGGTCCTCAAGGTACTCAATTTGTATGGCACGCTCTGCACCTTAGCTATGATTAAAATATCTTTTTCATGGTGAGGAATCCATTTTCTTTAACAGAAAACTTGTGGACAACCTATTTAGCTCTTTAACAAGTATAAATAGCAATGTGTACTAGTGGTAAAACACAGGATTATGGATCAAAAAAATTTTTTGGAAAAGAATGAGCTCAAAAAGTTTTAATATTCATACTTAATATTCTAAACTTTCCTAGCACTATACTTTCAAAATTTGTAATATGTATGAGTTACTCAAGTCTTATTTCCTGTAAAACACTATGGGCTCCTAAGAGCCAAAGGGTGACTCAGAGTACATTCAAAGGAACTGTCTTGCCCAGAGCAAGTGCCCCCCAAAATATTTATTAAACAAACAAGGGACACAGATAAAGTAAAAGAGGACCAATCCTTCCCCCTTCACTCACAAAATTCACACAGCAGATTTTTACAGTATCGAAGCACCTTACAGAACTATATATACATTAGGTATCTTTGTTGAGAGAAACTGACCTCAGGATCATAAATGACTTCTCTGGGGCACTGCCAATGCCGGGGGAACTCTGGCTGCTACCAGGGAAAAGATGCCACGTGGACCTAACACAGATGTAAAGATACTGTGCTTCAATTCCACGGAGGTCTAGCACTGGGTGTGCAAAAACTCTCGAGGAACTCATCCATAAAGAATATTTCGAGTATATTACGAGTATTTCTCACTTGCTATATTTGTCATATCTGTTCCTTAGTTTCTGAGTCCAGATTTTAAAAATAAAGAATGTCTGATTTTATGACAGTCAGTCTGTGACTTTAATTTTTCAAAAAAGATGGAGAAATTGAAACAGAAGTCATAAGCAGGCTAAGACCACACACTACTCTTCGCACTGTTTTCTACTACTTCAATCTGATGAGAACTCAAAAACAGATTAGACTGTGATAAGGAGGCCTAACAGGGAAAACAAAACTTAAGCTGCACCCACCATGTAAAAAAAAAACAAAACCAAAAAAAAAACCCCTCTCCCTTTTCATCTGTCTTAATTCCTTCTTTTCTCTCACAGGGCTGTTTGGGTCCTACTTATCTGATTGGTCTGCACAGATCATTTTGCCCTTTGCATGTCTTCTAACTTGTGTGGCTGTCTTCTGTTTTATATTTATGGTCTCCTCTCCTAAATACCTTCCAATCCCCTGGGGGGGGGGGGGTGTATGTCTCATTCTTTCCACCACTCTCTCTGTCTGGTAGATAAGATGCTTGATGCTGGTTCCCAGTGATGATGACAACGATGATGGAAGAGCATCTTGCCATGCCCTTTCTCCACTTCTGTGCTTTGCTTCCACACCCACTACTCAGTGAAACTGCTCCAGAGCTCCTGGCTACTGCAGCCAAATATCACTTTTACCTCTCAGTAACATCTGACGCTGTTGACTATTTCCTCCTTCCGGTCAGATCTTCTTTCCTTGGCTTCTGTGACTATGTCTTCCTGATGTTCTTCCTATCCCTCTGGACGTTTAAATTCAATGATCTCTTGGGTATACCCATTTGAAAGGCTCCTCATTACAGTCATGATAAAATCTAAACTCCTCAATTGGGTGCACAGGCGCTTTATGATCTAGGCACTGCTTATCGTTTTAGTCCCAACTCTTACTATTATCTTGATGCGCCGTGATCTCTAGCCGTTCCGAAATACTTCTGGGTAGTAACATACGCCATTCTCTTTCTTGGGTCCAGTTATCACCCTTGCATGTTGTCTGCTTAATTTCCATCATTCTTGGACCTCATGTCCTCCAGGCCAAGTGTGGGATGGGAAGCCCTGCTGTGCCTTCCTTTAGTAGCTGTATTCCCCCCTGGGTGCTTCGTCAGACTAAGTGGAGCTGTCTACTTCATGTCTGTCTTGTTCAGAGCTGTATCCCAGCACCTGACTCACAGTAAACATTCAAGCTTCTGACTACTATTTAAGGAGTTAGGAAAAGTACATTAAAATGCTTTTTAAACAACCATAATAACTCCTCCCTAAAGACGAAAGGTGAAATCCACGGCATCTCTACAACTTTGAACGGATCACCTCAAGTAATGGTGTTTATCCAAAGAACAGCTCTAAGATTCTGCCCAAGTGCACGTCAATGGCGTACATTCAGTGGGAGAAGCCTGAGCTCTGTTTTTGGTCCCTAAATCCCCCTGGGTTCTGCTCCTGTACTTAAGGCCAGACACCCAGAACACGGTGTCAAGGAGAAACGACTGGAGGGCTCTGAGCGCACTGCACTGCCCCAGGATTTAGAACCCCAAATGTTACCTGTCTCAGGTGCCACTTGGGAAAGGGAAAGCAAACTTCCACTGCCCCATGAGATGCCCAAGGAAGGCACCTTTCGTCTTCCTGAGGTTTTTCACTTGGGGTGGCTTACACTGGGATTTAATGGGCAGCATCAACTCCAGGACCAGCTTCCCCACAAAGCTGGTTTTCTCCGCCACGCACACATCCCATCCAAGAGGGCCCTGCCAGCCTGACTGCTCCTCAGGTGACATGATCTGTGGTGTTTTCTGAGAGAGTCTGACGTGAACCAGCTGGGTGAGAAAGCGCTAAGAGCTGCATTTCCTTGAAATGTGATGCTATTTTTGAGCTTCTAATTGAAAAAAAATTTAAACTGCAAGAAATTAAGCATGGAAGAGCACACCAAGGATGGCTGGTGTTTAGGCACACAGTAAGCTGATCTGCCATTGAACTGGGCGGCTAATACTAGGACTGGGTAAGCCAAGCCGGGCTTTGTGTTTGCTCAGTGTCTCCTACTATTTTTCAAATGTCATGAGCTCAGCAAAACCCAAAACACATTTTCTCAGCACTTCTCTGTATTTTTCAGCCCATATGTATTTCGAGGAGTTTAATTCATATGTTTCTGATTTATTTACATGCAAGTCATCAGAATGTTGTTTTGTATGAACTATTTGATGTCCAGGAAGCCTGTTGAGCCTTTCCTTTGAGGTTTTTTTTTTTTCTCTCTCCTTAGGATCAGGAAGCCATGATTTGCAAATAGTTAAAAAAAAAGAAAAGAAAAAAAGCTCATCGGAACCCCCAATATTTTTTCCTCAGAGGTTTACATTTTGTTCAAAAGGTAGATGGCATACAGTCTGGGCGTGATTCCACAGTTGGCAGACTGCATCTTCCTGCCCCTAATTGACATTGCCCTGCTTGATGTTAGTAATGTCTTCCTTGTGGACATAAAAGTGCATATTTGCAGTGTATGAACAAGAACAGATCCTAAAGAGAGGCGATGAGCTCTTCAAAGATGAAGTGAATGCATTCTGTACCGTGGTATCTAGGGCCTGGGGGAGGGGGGGTGCTTAGCATCCACAGAGGAGAGGAGTTCTCACCTTTCCAGGAGAGTACTGAGAAAACCAGCCCAGTTTTTCATCCCACTAAAAATTTCCCAGGCATTCTCTTTCCTTAATTTCTAAAAGTACCTTCGATTCAAGTGTGATCTGGTAGCTGTTTGCATATATTTTTGAAAAACCCCACCACAGCATTAATTTGATAAATATTTCTCCACTTGAGAGTAACTGCAAGCTAAAAAAAGAATGCTAGTGATTTTTTAGAGGTCCCAAGGACAGAGCTGGTTGGAGGATCCCTACGTTCAGACTTCTGACAAAGCAAGTTTTCTTTTTCTTTAAAGAGGATTAAGGCGCCATATATTAAGCACATGCAGGAGGACTTTTTCCTTTGAGCTTCGTTGGTGTCTATATAAATTTGATCATTTCAAAAGGTCCAACAGAGTGCTGTAATGCTTTAGGAAGACCCAATCAGGCTTTAACAGAGGACTTTCCCCCCAAAAGTTGTATAAAAAAAAAAGTTTCCTCCTCTGCAAGCTTTCCTAAATGTCAGTCCAAAAACCAAATTAATGCTTGGCCAAAAGCACAGAGCTGGTGTCTAACACTATCTGGCTCCGTAGTGTGTGTGTCTAACATGCAAACCCACATTTCCCATCACTCTTTGTTCTCTGTTGTGGGCACGACTTGGAAATGCTGGTTAATCTGGACAGGAACTGAAAGGCCTCTACCTGCACCACCTTTCAGAGCTGAGAGATCTCTGTCCCCTAAAACTCTTTTCCATTTTCCCATTTCAAAACCAGAATGGCATCCGTGCTGAAATGATTCAAAAAGTCTTCTCAAATCCAATCTCTCTCCAGCACAGCTGCTGTTAAGTGACCCAGCATGTTCTAAGACAGGCTAACAGCCCGTACACTACTTTGCTATGAGTTCCCAATACCATATACTTCAGTAAAGCGATATATACTTTTTAAAAGTCACCAAATTGTACTCCCCAATACATGACTCTTCAAAAGCAGCTAGTATGTCATAGCAGCAAATAAAAATGTTAAGTCTTAAGCTGTCAAACTGAAGGGTGATTTAAGGTTATAATATGTCCATTAAATATCAGTCAAATAGCTAAATAGCCACTATTAATCTATGTTACTAGAGCAAATCAATTAATCACTGCTATGAATTCAAACAGCTCTGAGGACAAAATTTTATTAAATTGTAGGAGGATTACCAAATAGCAAAATATAATCATTACCAAGATTGTTTTAAAAAACAAACAAACAACCATTAAGCACACTAATCTGTATATTATGAGGAGAAAACTTGGGCAAAGAAAAAAAGTTGCCCTAGGCAAGTATCTTAAGACAGAGTCAATTACCGTTGTAAAAATATGATCCGTTTTCTCTACAGAGTCTACCATGCAGAGATAACTCTACAATTTAAGATTTTAGTTTTCACTGCCTTTCAGTAAAGATGATGAAGATGTTGTCAAGTGTCATGATCAGGTTTCAATAGCTGGCCTTCAGGACTAATGATTCGCCTCACATTTAAAAAACCTTTTCGGGGAACATACTGTTGTTTCCTGGTCCTGGTTTGTTGATTTTCAGTTTAAAGGGAGGAAGATGCTGAGAGAAACATTCACTTGCGAGACACCACATTATCTTTTGAAACTACATAAATTCCTAATTATGAGGAATATTTTGAAATGCAATAGCTGGAGTGAAAAAGTCAGCCTCATGGACTACCCATCTGCAGAACAGATTACAAGACATGTGAATTTGAGAGCATTATAGAAAAATGTTAACTTGGAAAGAAAACATTTTCATGGGTAGCATTAAAACTGTCTATAATGTTCTTTCCCCCTCTCCGCCTCTCTGTTCCCCAGTACTAGGCCTTCCCTTGGCAGACTCGCAGATGCCATCCCCGCTGAGCAGCAGTAATGAAGAGTCTCTCCCTGGGTACCCCCCACTGCCACAGACTCAGTGAGGGAAGTCAGTGCATTTGGGAGAGATGGGTCTCCAAAGTCTCCCTGCCGAAGCACACAGACACACACGCGACACTTCACACTTGCCTTCCACTTCATGGCCTGAGATGTGCAGGAAGACAGAACCTCAAAGAACTCCTGCCCCTCTGCAGCATATGCTGACACAAACCCAAAGAGGTGTCCTAGAAGGAGCATGCACATACAACTCTATTAATCCCTATCACTGCCATTTTTCAGCATCATTTCAATGTTTAACAACCTGAACTAATAGCCATTTGAAAACATGTCCCAAGCTTCTGGAGGGAACCCACTCCCCACCATGCATTGGTGTTTTAACTTTAGCGTAATTCCGATCATCTTGATGAACTGACCTGCTCTGAGATTTTAACAGAAGGGTGGACAATTTTTTTTTTGTTTTGTTTTAATTGAAGGTCCTTAATGCGGGCCACATGTTTCTGGCGGTGATTGGGAAGTACAGAGGAGGCAGCGGCAGGGAATGCAAAGTGGTAGGGATTTGGGGAGGGGGTGGGGAGGAATGGGGAAGGGCTGCATGATGAAAAGACCAGTTCCACAAGTGAAGCACATTAGCAACCCAGAGTGGAAAGGGCCGGAAGGAAAACCCACCCACCTCACCCCTGCGTTCATTCTATCAACCTGCAATTGCTGCAATCAAAACCATATGTCGGTTCTTCCAGATCTTTCTCACAGGACAAACATGCAGAGGGCCTCAGGCCTGGCGTTGCCATCAAATGGTAATTGATACCATATGAGTCACAAAATAGAAAAGCACATGCAAACAGCAACCTCTCTCAGTGCACCCCCACCGCCCCATCCCCTCTGGGCCCCTTGAGAGGGATGAAATTGCAGGTCTTGCCGGGCCGCTAAGTGCACTGTGCACCATGAAAAACAAGTGTATGTGGCTCCAGTAACCACCTGTAAATCAGAGAAAAAGGAGGGTCCACTAGCCAAGAGCTAGTCCCAGAGAACAGACGAAGGCGAAAGGTCACTCCGGGTTAATACAAGGTCATCGATCACGGGGAAAAATGAGCACAGGTGTGAAGCAGATCACAGGCCTGTGAGCAGGGAACGGCCTCCGGGTCCCATGGCACATCCGGCCTGGAGGAGGCTCAGTCCCGCTAAGCCACATCTGTCTTCCTTTCCTCCTGCAAGTGCGATAGTGGGAAAGTGGAAACCACTCCCAATTACAAGGCAATTAGAAGAGAAGGGACTCCACTCCCATATCTGCCGCTCTGCTTTTTTGAAGCTCCTTTTGCATCCCATTGTTCTCCCAGAAGAAAAAAAAATCAAGAAAAACCCGCTGAGCTGGAGGTCCTGGCAATTGCGGGCTGAATGAATGTGAGGCAGTAGGTGAAATCCGTCTCTTATTTCCACCGACACTGACAGCACTGCAAGTAGCACACGGCTCTCGCCTCTGCATGTATATATTTTCTTATTAACTCGATCGGGCAGAAATTTGCAGAGATTTGTTTGGATTTAGAAGTCACAACAGAATGTCAGTTTTACAAACCAAGGCTCATTCTGTGGTGAAATGTACAGCCCTGGACCCAGCCATTCACCGCACACAGCTAGCTATTTGTTCCAATTCCTCTAGCAGCCGCTTCTGAACAAACAGCTAACTTATTCTAAACACACGCACTGCGTCTAATTTTTCTGCCTCCTGCCTATCCTATTATATGTGATATTTTAGTCTTATAGATCTTATAAAGTTTAAATATTTTCCAGATGGGACCAGGGAGTACAGAACCCTGTAAACATTCTAAGTTTAAAAAAAGGACCAACTAAATACTTAAAACAGAAGAGGAAGATAATATAACCTTCTTCTGCGAGCAGTAACCTTGTGAGCCAACACTGCAAGCTGTACATACAGGGGGACACATACCGACAGTTTTGCTTCTCCCAAATTCTCAAGACCTGACTGATTCATCTTCATTTAGGTCCTGCCTATTTATATCTCTTCTAATTAAAACATTTCCCCCCAAAAGATGATTTAAGCTCAATTTAAAACTCAATACATCTCAATGCTAAGAAAGAAAACCATGGTTGTAAGCGAATGCAAGTCCCATTGTCCCAGAGGGAAAATAAATAAGGTCTATCAATTCCATCCCTTTGCCCAGGCTCTCAGCAGTTGTCTTCCTAAAAGTGTAGCCACAAAAGCCCTGAATGAGTGGCATTTTCTGAGGCTCCTCAGCCTAGAGGCAATCCAGGAACATTCATAATGACACTCAGCACCAATCCAAGAGCAAAGGAAGTGAATACATGAAGGGGTAAAGTAACAAGGGCAGCAAATGAAAATGAAAGTTTCTGGTGGATGGCAGGGGAAGAAAGAAGGAGGGCAAAGCACATGGCAGCACACAAGCCAAAGCAGCACAGTGGAGCTGGAAAGGTGTCAGAGCAGGCAGGCTCGGGACAACCACTTTGGGGAGACTCTGACCTTACCTCTGCTTTCCCTTCGTGGTCCAGTCAACATAACCCTGTATCTGAGCATCTGCATTGTTTAAATTTCATCCTGTGGTGTTGTTTGCTGATTGGTCAGACATGGCTGACAGCATCAGAACTGCAATCTGACAGACAAGGAGCAAGCAGGACCACAGCACAGAATTCATAATAGGAGGGAGAGAGGGAACTTCATGCTGGATATATGAAACTCAGCACCACAGATGTCTGCAGCACGGCCAGGGGCTTGCCTAGGGGTGGGAGGGCCTAGGATGAGACTGGGAGGAGGGCACGGAAAAGGGGAGGTGGGATAAGCCCAGCCACCCAAATGACCAAGCACGAGGGTTCCCCCTGGACGGCACTGCATCTGGACCACGTTTAACAGCTGCCCTCTTGCCACTCCCAGATCCTGTTCCCTCCGGGAAGAGAGGACGCTTCTCTTCCTGCACTCCTTCTTGATAGAATAAAAGTGGCAGTATTTCCGGTTTGGGAGAATGTAGCTGTCCTCTCATTTATTTCGTTTTCAAATTTTTTGACACTTTTCCAGAGGACACAGAAGCTACTAAAGACAGGCTAGTTGACAAAAGCATCCCGTCCTGATTTCTGCTACGGAAAATCCCACTTCGTGGAATTCTTTAACATTCTGACAGCAGTAAAGCAAAACAGGAGAGAAAAAGAAAGGTTGGAGGTGTTTGGGAACGGTAAGGGACACTGCTGGAGAAATAATGGAACACAGCAAAAAGGATGAAAACAGCTTGAAAATGGAAAAAGAGAGAGGTAACGCCACTACTGAGCTATATGTCTTCATTCTGACCCAAGTGCCTATTTCTGTCATGGCCAGTAGAAGCCACTGCAAAAACAGTGGCTGGCTACACGGACCACCCTCCGCTCTCCCCATCTTGCTCTCAGTGTTCACACACGTGCACACACACACCGCTGGACCGAGCCCACTGGCCACCAGATACAACGGGTTTTGCCCGCTATAAATGTAGAATCACTGCCCTCATGAACACCTGCATGTAGGTTCTCAACTCCAACGAAGGATCAGTTTGCACACTTGCCTTCATTTCCCCACTACCCACAATCATGACTGCAGAATTTAAAAATCCAAGCAGAATCCTTAATGTTCAGTAAAGAACACTATTTGCAAATTTCCTCTTCCCCAGCATTATCTGGTAGCAGAATTTTGGGGAAAGTGTCTGGCATTTACTATTAATTACAGAACAACAACAAAAAAAGATTCATGGTGAAGTGAGGATAACAGAGTAATAAAGAAGTGATGAATAAAAGGGCAGGAAATCAAGGATAAAATAAGGTCATGAGAGATCAGGCTATTATAACTAACCAGTTAAATAAACACAAAAAAGTGTAAGATGCTTTGGCTGAAGGGAAGGAAAAGGTTAACACAACATGAAAATCAAGACTTAATAAAAATTAATCCTTGAAAAACATCATCACTGATCTAACAACAATTTATAATAATAAAATGTCAGGACAGGGTAAAATAAATCCATTTGGCTCAGAAAAAAAATAACAATTCCACCACGATTTTTACCCCCCCACATAAAGAAAGAAAAATGCCCTTTCCTCCCTTCACTTGAAAACACTAGTTATACAGAACTCATTTTTGAAATAAAGCTAGAAAGATAACACCCCTGAAATCTGAACGAGCAAGGTGATTTGCATGGAGTTTTGTATGAAAATGAGAGCAGCAAAGCAGGAAGAGGAATGAATGTAAGTCAACTAGATGGTCGATGTGAACAGAGGAAGTTCTGGGCAGCAGGCGCCCGGGGAGAAAGGAGTGCCCAAAGGGTCTGGACTTCATTCCAAGAAAAAAAATGGGATGTGGATGAAACACCCTAGACAAGCACACACAGATCGCTGACCAAGAGAAGATGTGACTAAGACCACGGTGCTGCAACATGAGGGTTAAGAGTTATAAAGATAACGTCAGAGATCCAGCAGAAGTTGGGGAAACGGAATACTGCTAGTCAAAAGCATAAGGCAAAGTGCCTTAGGATCTGTAGGATTGGTAACACAATTTTCCTACAGGTATACCACTTAAGACACGATAATAGGCCATGAACACTATATGAAGACAACTTTATGCCATTTTAAATCCACTTTGTAAATCTTAAAAAAATTCCTTAATTTCCAGGATCTGTTTGCAATTGCACAAGACAATAAAAACATTATACAAGAACCTTAATTTTTACATAATTCCTTGTGAGAAGTGAACTTAGGCAGTGCAAATGATACTCCTGTGGCACTTGTTATTATCCATGACATCCAAGGTACCTGCTTTCTTAAAGGAGTATTCACCCAAGTGCCTTGCCCAGACCAAAGGATACCTTTTGATCTTCATTCACAACGCTAAAGCTGCCCTTGATTCCAGGCACTGGATCCATTACAGATCAGTTAGGAAAACGTCACTTGAGAAGACAGCATTTCTAGCATTAGTCTTGGGGCTCTGAGCAGCCCTTCCTGCTCCTGGTCTGGCTTTTAAGTCAGCCGAGAATCAAGTTGGTTTCACTGATAAACTGAAAATTACATATTTTCTGGGACAGTCCTCAGCTCTACAGGGCAGGAAGGGAAGCCGGGTGACAGCAGCTTCAGGTGCTGGGACGCAATGAAAACAAGGAGGAAAGAAAATGTTTGCTTTTTATGTCAACTGAGATGTCAGTACCCATTAATAAATCTATCTGCTAAATCTACTCTTATTCATGTGGGACATCACCAATTTAAAGTAAAATAAATTATCTTTAATTAAATGGAATTGTCGTCTTCCTCCCGCTATCATCCCCAATTATTACATTCTAATCAGCCCTTCAGGGAGAAGGCAGGCGAGAATGCTGAAAGGCACATTGACTCAAACCAATTTCTCTTTCTGTCAAGTGATAAAAATTTTATTTTAATTATTGTTTATCACTATAATTTTGGGACACAAGTAATAAAAAAAACTACAAAAATTCTCTTATTTATGGGGGTAAGTGCTACATGGCCAGTTCCAAAATCTCCTTCTTTAACTCTCTGTGGAAATTTCAGAATTCAGAGAAGCCATTGCAGACTAAAATTATTTATTTAAGCCTAATCCATTACTTTTATTTCCAGCACAAAAGTGCCAGTTTTAATTAATACTTGAAAATATACAGCACTAACTGAATGCCAGCTCTGGTATTTTTAGGTTGCTAGGCTTTCGAAAACTGAGATTGTTGAATAGTATCAATTTATGCTTCCACAAGAAAGGCATATAGACCTTAAATATCAAGACATGTAACTATATAAAAGGAAGAGACTGGTCTACTCCCAAATACAGGGTGGGATGAAAGTAGGCTTACAGTCGTGAGTACGTGAAACAGCTTATTGTTGCATTATTATTTAGTAATTCTTGTAGTTTTTTATGAGCAACTGTAAACCTACTTTTGGTCCACTCTGTATCTAGTGATTCTCTCTGTCCCAGTTTCTGGCTCTCCCTCATCCCTCTTTTCTTTCTTCTAATGGCCCTGAGACTGTAAGCAAAGCAATGCGTTTTAACCCAGAGATCTATATGCATGAGACTCCATCCCTAGTTCTCACATTGCTGCAACAGTGTCCTGCAGAAACATGGTGAAATCAACAAGTAAATTAAGTAATACCTCCCCACCCCAAAGGCACAGAGGTGAAACGCAGTCCCAAGAGTAATAAGGAATGAACTGAGAGGCAACTGGGTTAAATCTCTGGATATATGTTGTGGCACTGGTGTCTGCCCCACCTTCCTGCCAACCACCAGCATGCTTTCTTGTTTGTTTGCTTGGTTCATTTTTTTATTACTACTGTGAACTCTGGGAGGGCAGGGAATTTTCTTTTTGCTTTCTATATAACAACAAAATTAACCACTGAAATTGGGGAATTTATCTTTCTGTTTGGAATAAATAGGTGGGGGTATTGACTGTTTTCTGACTATTTAGTGTTACTTTTAAAAAATGCACTTTTTTCAGGGTGTAGTACTGTTTTCACTTAGCATGCCTTTGAATCGCCGCCTACAGAAGTAAAAAAAAGAAACCACAGCTATACAAGCCTGCTGACTTTCTTATAAAAGAACCAGTTTTAAACTTGTTTATACTACTGATTCCAAATGAATTCAAGATGGTGGCTAGTTAAAGAAAGAGAACTCATGCCAGGGAGTTTGATCAAAGAACTTCAATTCAGCAATGTTCAGTTTTAATTGACCACTAATTAAGCTACATTAGTCCAAGAAAGGTCTGTATCACTTTGAGTAATAAAGAAAGGAATTAATTTAACCCTGTGTCAGTCAGCTTTAGTAAGTTCATCTGAAAGCAACTTCTCAAACGACAAGCATGAAAGAGGTGTCTAGTGTTAAATGCCAAAAGTGGGCTACAGAATTCGGAGACGACCAGAGGCTCCGTTTTCAAGTGCGTTCGTTACTTCGCCCGTGATGTCACCTTGCAGGTATAATTATCTTCATTACAGATACAAAGATGTCAGCTTTACTCCCCGGGTTGTAAAGGGTTGCTTTAAAATTGGATTCAAAACATGGCATCATACCAGCCACAGTTTTAACTTCCCTGTATTCTAGACAAAAATAGAGTGGATTTGCAAAATCATGAGAATTTTCAAAGGCTTGGAACTCTCCTTCTGGGAAAAGTGATTTGAAGGCCGGGGGGAAGCACAACGGCAACACCACCACCAAACAAGCTCGTTATAATTGGGGACCATTGCAACTCCAGGTATCAAAACAGTTCAGCTCTAAAAACCTGTCTGCCCATTTTCTTTTTTCCCCATACACTGCCCGGCAAAAAAGCATTATGCCCACCATTCTGATAAAAAACTTTAGGAAGGAGCAAAGTCATAAAACACAAAACCTGATTTCAGGATTGAACATCAAAATACCGGGCGGGGGAACCCACTGCTTTTAGAAGTTAGTGTCTATGACTTCTACAGCCCTCCACGTCAACTTGGAGGTAGATTCGCTAGTCAAAGTTCCTGAGGCACACGCCAAGAAGTAAGATAGGTTTAGATTTTTAAAATAAACCCAATGTCAGTGGTACCCTGGCTTCTATTTTACCGTAACAGCCTCAACCTCCAATGCCCGTGTGAACCGCACTGAGTCTGATAGCATGGAATGCCACAGGGCCAGCACTCTTTAAAAGGAGTATCTTTGTGGCCTCAACACACATTATATTTTGTCTTAATGATTTTTGGCAACCAACCACTGCATTTTCTACAATAGAATTTAATGAATAACATTTTTTTTTACATTCTGCCAGTACTCATTAAAATGCACTTGTTTGTGAAATGCAATAGCTAGCTATATGAAACCAAAATATTAATGCAAATTGGCATTTCTAAGTTTAAAGCAGTATTTGCATAACAGGAACTAAACACGGTACGAGCTAAAAGAGTGCACGGAACACAAATGCCTCTTAACACCATAATTATTACCCAGGGAAATGATGGGCTGCGTATACCATTAGAAGTCCAGGGAGAAAGCATCTGCCAGGGTTGTAAGGCTCCTTGTGCTCCCAGTAAGAGGCTGGGGGAATTCTGCAATCACTGCACCTATGCAACTAGTATAGGTTCACAGCAAAAATATACTCATTCCATTGCCATCCATAGTCAGAACTGAAAAAATTATTGATACAATTTTGAGTGTACACATTTGAATTCAAATGGTCATCAGCACCATCAATACCCACCAGGCACAAATCTACAACTTAATGATACAAAGAATAAAAAGATACGTATTTTTTTCCATGTATTAATTCTACCAATAATGTCCTACCAGGCTACTTTGGCTAAGAGGAACCTTGAGAAACGTGACATTAAAAAAGTTTTGATATTTATTGATTCATTCAACAATTATGTGAACACCATTCAACAAATATTATAGGCATAATTGTTGTGCTAACCTTTGAGGGGAAGATAGAGGGCAAAGTGTGTCTTCTAAATGCTTGAAAGCTTGTTGGAAGATGTGAAAATTTCAAAATAGTGAAATAAGATTACAGACTAAGCATTAAGAAGATGTACAGGCTTTCACATTTATTTTGAAGATACTTGGATTATATGAGTAAATACTTATTATATTTCTTTTAATGAAATACAACTTTTTCTAGGAAAGCCAGAGCAAAGGCACGAGCTCTCTAAATTCTGCCCCGCCCTTAGGGAGCATTCTGCTCAGGGGGCTTGCCTAAGCGCAGGCAGCGACGTACACGTGTGTGGTGGACACGTGAGCCATTCAGTTTCCTTGGCAGTCCACTGCATGCTGACAAGTGTGTAAAGATACACCGAAATGTGGTCCATCTTGTGGTGGATGTCAGTGGCCGATTCAGAGAAAAATGACTCAGGGTGTCCACTGTGGACAAAGGGCTATATATATCCTTTGAAAACTTTCTCAAAATCAAGCTTCCTTTCAATCTAATAAAAAAAAGGTGGACACAAGTGAGATAAGCATTCATTAAAATGCCAGAGAGCAGTAAAATATCAATTCTTACACCAGGCGTTTGCTGACCATGGAGCTATAAAAGTTGGGCGCTCCATGGGAACGCACAGCAGAAGGGACTCTAGTTCTGTTACACTCCACAAGGCCTCGCGCCACCGACCTAACCTCGCCACGCTCCCCTGTCCACGCCCAGCACGATCCAACAGAACAGGGATGCACACGCCGTGTACCCGAGCCAGCCAGTAACCCCTGACCATGTGTGACTACTGTGCACACAGTGTGACCGAGGAACCCAATTTTTAAATGTAATTTCCATTACTTTATGTTCGATGGGACTAGCCGCACGTGGCTGCCGACGACCCCCCTGGAACACACGGCCCGAGACGGAAATGGGATGACTACATGCGGCCGCCGACCTCGCTGGGGTGCCGCGTGGATTACATTAGACGGTGCTTGAGAATAACTGAGGCTTGAAAATATACTTCACTGAATGCTGATTATTAGCACAATAAAATGCTTACTGCAACATTTATGTTAGCTGTAGATCACTTTCCTAATGATCAAAGAAAGTCGCAGTAGGACTGGTTTCAAACCCTGTGAATGTCTGACAAACTGCACACACACAAGCTCCCAGAACACGGCGCCGAACACGGCGCAGCCAGAGGACCGCTCTCGACTCACGCCGAGTGTGACGGTGGGACGCACAGGGTCCGAGAGAACTCCCCAGAGTCTGGCATGGATGATCAGTGACGGACCGAAACCGAAACACGGTCAATGCTTCCACGAAGAGCTCTGACTTAAAGTCAATTTGCAATGAAAAAATATTACCATCTCACATATGAAGAAATCCTCAAATCGATGAAATTGTCATAAAAATGGCAACCTTTATTACTTGCCTGGCACACACACACAATCACTTACAATTTTTCTTTTTAGTTGCTCACTTTGAGTACAGATAGCCCTGTACCATCAAATGTGAAAGACAAAATCAATCTCAGGGAAACTTCTCACATGGCTTCAGTTGTGAGGGGCACAGCTTCAACCCAAAGGCATCCATGTGACTTGACTAGAAGTGTGCTGAACCAGGCTGGTCAGGGGAGCAGGAGGATGCTCAGGCCGACTCAGAGGGTACTTGTGGGATGGGCTGAAATATCGCAGCCAATGGGCTGAATGGTAAATGAAAGCAGGCCTGTACCCCGAAGACCCACTGCAAATCAGAGCTACCACTTCTGTGCCCATCTGCCATCTCTAATCTGATCAGACCTGGTACAGGACCCTGTACAGCTGAGGAGGAAACTGAAGAGTGGTACTAGTTATTGTCAGGCTTGACGGCTCTCTTCAAACCCTGGCATAAAAGGAATTAAGTGTGCTTCTGGGTTCTACAAGTTGGCAGGTGTAAGACTCTGCCACCAGATACCGCCACCTTCCTCCACAGGGGTGCTAGGGAAGACAACCGAGGTTTCAAAATCGCTTCCAAATCACTGCCAGGAATTATCCAGCTTTGATGGGACGCGCAGCAGTGGCAGGAAGACAGCTCCCCAGTTGTGGGTGGAGAAAGAAGCTGCATGATTGGGGGAGCTGAAGAGTCTTTAATGTTGGTTTTAATCTTGAATCTCTCCTTAGTGTAGAGAATAGATTTAATGATGATGAAAACAATGTCCTTAATGTCAAAAATACTTAAATGCAATTAATAAGTTTCTTTATGCTGATTTATTTCCTTTTTCCCTCTTTATGTCCTAGATAAAAAAGTAATGTTAATAAACTTTTAGAATGATTCTAATAAACCAACAGTTACAGTGGGAAAGAGTTCAAGATATTTTGAAATGTAAGATATAAATATGTATTTAGGGTATGGAGAAATGTACATTTTTGACTCAACATATTCTAACAGCTGCTTTAAAGCCATTCCAATTGGTTCACAAATAATACACTACGCTTACAATGCTTCAAATAAAATCTCACATTTTCACAATAAATGGTGGAAATACCTGGACAATACTACCATGTTCTATACCTAGAGAGGTAGGTGGCGGAGGGAGAGAAAAAACTGTTATGGGATGGAAAGCAAAGAAAAGGAAAGGAAGCTGCTCTCACTCATAAGGTGGTTCAGGGATCAATTACTGAGGTCCAGATGTACTTCTAAAGCAGAACTTCCCAACCTCAGCACCACAGCGGGGTGAACTGTGCACTGTAGGATGCGGTGTCTCTGGCCTCTACCTCCTAGATGCCGAGGCCAACCCTCACTCGACTCCTGCAGTTGTGACAGTCAAAGATCTTCCAGGCATTGCCATTACACCCCCTGGCGGGACAGGAGGGGGCACCACTGTTCTCAGGATGTAAGTATATTATGCCAGAGACAAATATTCACTTTGATTTCTGAAATCTTCACACTAACAATGACCATCTCTAGGGGTATCTTCCCTCTGCCAAACAAGAAAATATCCATTTACACTCACGATCTCTTAGTACATGACATTTTGACCTTGTGATCTTGTGGTGCACATCAGTCCTAGCTTACAACTTGGATATCGGTAATCTATGTTCATTCTGGAACCCGGAACCCTCTCTATGATTATGCAATGGAAAATGTTTACTGTTTTCAACTAACTCATTCTAAACTATATGCAATAATCAACGTAATACATTGTATGTAAATTGCTGATGGGCAAACAAGTTTTGAGTAGTAAATAATTGGCATTATCTGTTACTGTCTAGTTATGTAATCTATCCATCTATCCACCCACCCATCCATACTTTCTCTGATCCAGCCATACATTTATCATCATAAAATCTGTCATGCTTTCAATTCTGATTGAGTTACACATGTAAAAAGCCTAGGACCAGCCAAAGAGTTTAATCTACATAGCTCCCTATTGGCAATGCATCTGTGAAGGCACTCTTATCTATAAATAATTCCACATCAGGCCAGCTGTATATGTTAAACACTACATCATCAAAGTAGCTCAGTATTTAAATGTGACTAAGTTTTGTTGCATCGGTTATATTGCTAGATAGATAATAAATTGCCACATTCAAGATTCCAACACTGATTATCCCAGGAAGGTCGACATCAAAATAGACCAACCTAATGCAAGAAGAACCATCTAACTCTAAAGCAGGTTAGAGTTAAATGGATCAGAAAAGTGAACATTAAAAATGTATTAAAGATTCCAAAAACAAATGCTAGCCTAAAACTACTGAGGCATAATTTGTTTCACATTTTTCATCTATTTTTCTTTTCTTCATCATCTAAAAATGACTGAGGAAAAGAGCCATAAAACCAAAACTTCCTTTGCAAAGAACACTTCAGTATGGTTTGCATTTCTCAATGTCATATCTGAGAGGTAAAAATGTTTAGAGGTTAGGCTATCACAGTAATTCATGTAAGTCATCCTTCTTGGGGTTCATTAAGTAAACTGAACCCTAAAGGTTTTATTAGCAAAACTGACACTATAAAGTCGGGCTAAAAGGGTCTCCTGTTACATGAATTCTTTAAAAGGTAAAGGCATTTAACAGTCATGCATCTATTTCCAGCACTTTTAACTCACTCCCTGGAAGCATCCAAGAGGTTCGCTGCACTTTGCAGCCTCTGGGAAGTAGGGTTACCAGATTCACATCAACATATCTAATTTTACAGTTACCTTATTTAAGGTTGTAATATGGCACAGGTCTTTTTCTCAGGTGTTAATAGGAAAATCAATTTTAAGTCCCAACAGCTGTGATCATTTTAAATATCACAGCTGTCATGAGTTGAAAATAACCAATTTGAGCATACACATTTCTGCTGCAAATGTAACAAAATGAAAATATGATAGAATTTTATCTTTTACTCCCTCTGAAGCTGAATGTCTAATACAATAGTACAGTAATAATTTATTTGCTTTAAAATAAAATCGGGCTCCCATTTCTTTGCTGACCCTGAGTCAACAGATGGCTTATAAGAACAGAAAAGAACATCATTTTAAAGATACACTCCTTTAGACCTAACCATGGAACATATTTAATTACGAAAATAGTATTAACTCTGGAAAGACAGAGTTAAATAGTTGGTATTGAAATTGAGAGTTCATTTATGTAAACATTTTGCTGTGAAGCCAGGGGGGAGATTAAGTGGGATCCATGCTACACATTAAGTGTTATTAAAGTCTAGGAATTTCAATTATTATACAGGACAGAATCTAAACTCACAAGAATAGTGTTAAGGAGCATCCTCCAGGAAGTAATGGCATTCTGACCACTTCTTTGCAAACTCAATGTATCCATTTGATGGGATAAAATAAAGATACTTTTCTCCCCCTCTCAACCAAAATCTATTATCATTACATATTGAAGAATTTGATAACATTCTTAGAGAATCTTTAAAAGAAAGACAAAAAGGTACAGGGCATTGCTTATTCCACTGAATGCAGAAAGTTGAGGTTTCTCTGTGTGAAACTAATTGTGTACAATGAACACCCAAGAAATTCTAGAAATATCTTAAATAATCGCTGCCACCTATGTGACAGAAAGAAACAGGGCTCAAATGTTTGAAAAATGATATTGCATGATTAAGACAAGGAGGAAATAAAGAAAAAAGCACAATTTCAAACCAAAGTACTGGCAATGTTACGTAACATATTATTTTGGAAATGTATTTGAAGTCTACCACCTCCTGGCCCATGTATAACCAGAAATTAAGAGCCTACAGTATCTTCATCCCAGAGCTGCAATCCCATCTACATTAACTTGATACGCCCCTCTTCTTCTCTTATTTTTTTTCTCTTACAGATTCAAAGGGTAGAAATGAAAGTTGATGCTGTCAGTTCCTAAACAACTTCTACTAAAAAGCTGACACCCCCATTCTGTTCTGGAAGGCCTGGGGAAGCAGGTACAAGAGAACTCTCCCCTCCCCTATTATTTGCATATTAATTTCAAAGCTGTGTGAAAAACCCTTTAGTCTTTTAATCATATAAACACACAAAAAGGCACTACAAAGTGAAACTACACTTGTTAAACATTTATCCCAGCCCCCACACCACACAAAAGAAGCCTAAGAAAACAGCACCCACCCCGCTCCTGTATGCTGAGCCTCCACTTCTGAATCGGAATAACAGGTGCAGAAATAATAATGTGCTGGGCAATCAACTTTTTTCCTCTGATTTGTCAGTTTAGCTTAATAATGCCATTAGGAATGTAAACATTTCTGCAATTTATATTTAAAAGTCAATAAAATAATGGGGTACAGAATTTATCCTTTTTAATTTTTTAAGTAATACATTTGATTATTTTAATCACATCAGTACTTAACTGGATGGGGTTTAAATATGCATGAAACATCAATTTAATTTGTTTTATTCGTTAGAAAAGCTATTGGGTAATACAGCATTATTCTCCTTTAAAAAAAAGAGCACACACATTCTGGGGGAACGGGAGTACAGACACTTTCCACTTTTTGCTTCCTTTCTTGGGGATGAAATTCCAGTGCCTTCCAAATATCTTTCCTTACCAACCTTTTCAAATGGCAACCAAAGAGGTAAGGACCCCAGACACACTCACTCAAGGGATAACAGAAACAGGAGTGTCTCCACACCTTGGATCAACTTTACTGGGGGCTACAGTACTGGGACTGTAGTTGGTAAAGGCATCAGCTATTTTTAAAGCGGTGTGAGAGTTTTCCCCAACACAGCATTCCCACGTGGACAGGATCGCTCCTGGCACAGGCACTCAGTACAGTACTCTATAACTCTCACCTTCGGTTTGTGGAGGTGAAAAAGCCAAGCCAAGTGTGAGCCTCCACTCGTAACATCCCCTATTTGTTTTCAGGTCAGCTACAATGAAGCAGCTGGAATTCAACTCTCCCCGCTCTGTCCCCCCAATTACCTCAACGTGCCCTCTCCCGAGGAGTGTAATTTGGTCTCCAGGAAAGCACAGCCCTCTAGGTCTCTGGAGGACGCCTGCATTTTTTTCCTCGGAGTATAAACTTAAACCAACATCTCTCCATTACCCCCACCCGTGACTTCCCAGGTATTTCAAAGCCCTCTTTACCCCAATTTGGGAGTGGGCTGCCTTTAAAACAGTACACTCTCCCAAATAAAGTATCCCTTTTAAGTCACTGAATAAAATGCCCTCATTAGCATGTACAGGTTTCTTTCAGAAAGAAGGAAGAAGAATTTGAAGAAAACTAGGTATAGGCTTTAAGCAGCATGGAATTTAAAGACAAAAATGTCAGAAATGTGAATTTTTTAAATTCCATTCAGAATATGGTATTATGACAAAAGTACATCCATTAATAGAAGGTTGTACTACAGCCATGAATCTTTAGCATTACAAAAAGTCTGCCAAAGTTTGAGTTTTTAAGCACTAAACCAGTAACTTCAACTGTAAGAATTATTCTTCAGAAGGATATGTTGGTTCTGCTTACTAAAATACAATACCATCTACATGCCTAGGGTGATAAGATACTATGCCCAACAGTTTATTATAGATTCTAAAATCTTAAGAACCCTCCAATGAGGGGACTTCCCCGAAAATTCCATGCAAAACTTTTCTGCAGACCCCTTCACACTTCAAAGTGTCGTCACTTTCCAGAAGAATGTCTTTCAGGTCTGTCACTGGTCATCTGTGTCGCCTAGTGTACAGCTGAGTGCTTTTTGTTAAGGGACTCTGAGGATTTCCTGAGTAGATTATAAATATTTCATGAGTACACTGAGCTCCAAATCTTTTTTTTTTTTGTAATCAATACTATTTACCACAATAACTTTACCCCATGTTACCTTACAAATATGTATAAAGTAGTAAGGGCTAATTTAAACCCAACCCAATTTAAACCTAAGTATACACAAACTCGGAAAGACTTAAATCTGAAAGTACCTTTAAATTATACTGACTGCGAAAAGTGAGCTTTTTTGTAAGTTGACCAATATTGGAGAAAAGTGGGAAAAAACCTGGTAACCTTTCGCGTGTCTGTCTCGGAATTCTCATCACTGGGGACGTGTACTCAGGTCTGACGTGCAGGGCAAGTGCCAGGTCTCCACTGCGTTTTCTTCTTCAGATAAAGGTTAAACCTGAATTCTAACAACTTTTAAAACTGCCACAATCATATCTAAAATCCATATATTTTCTCTGAATTAGAAACTAAAGATTTTTTTAAATGAATCTCTTGAAGCACATTGCTGACCACAGGTATGACCTACGTGCTGGTGATAAGGAAAAAACACTAAGACAGTTTTTTCCCTCAATGGCATCACAGTGACAGAAGGTTCACGTTACGTTGGAAACACGCTCATACAACATTCACAGTAATGGACTATGACAGTGTCTAAAATCCAACTATGATAATAGCTATTTAAAAATAAGCTATAAAGAAGAAATCACTAATGCTCAAGCCTCTCTGGTGGTACTGACATTTTAGTGAAAACAAAACAAAAACAAACAGGGAGTGTAATGCAAACCACATTTATGGTGGCACAGGAAACAAACAATTCTTCAGCACAATTTCCTGCAGATCATTTGGAAAGGTATTTAAAGACTGCACCAGCTATTAGCTCTTTTTTCCTGGCCACTTTTCTCCCCAGCCCTCTTTCCCATGTTCCAAAGTCCTTCTCCCTAATTCTTCTTGAAACAATGCCATCGCCTAGCGCTATAAGGATGTTTATCAATGATCAACACTGCATTCAAACTGTTCAGACATACCAGAAATTAGGGATTAAATAAAATTAACCAAATATGTAACTGATCCCTATTTTCTTCCTGAGAAATTGGCCCCAGAGAAATGTTCAAACTGGTCTCTGTGAATCTCATGCAGGGATTTTGGAAATTTAATCAGAGGCTGGAGAGCAGGATATAGCCACGATATCAAGATTAAGCATCTGGTGAATTTCTGCCAGTTTTAACCTAAAGAACAAAATCAATATAGTTTTGTTTTAAGCAATCAAGCATGGGGGGGGGGTAAAATTTTCATTGTTATTTTAAAATGAGTACATTAAAATGCTGCATATGTCAACAATACCAAAAAGTAAGCTCACTTAAAGCAAGTTTTTTCCTTGATATGATTTGTTTTCTTGAATCAGTGGGGAATTGAAAAATTATGTTAGTTTGTGACCTAAGCAAATTTTTGTCTGTTAAAGCAGCAATAATTTTAAAAAGTAATGCATTTATACCAGCTACGTTCATTTATAATCATGGTTCTAAAAATAGTTAGTATACAAAATAGCTTTAAAAACACTAAATGCAATTTGCATAGTTGATACACTATTGAAAACTCGAAAACCATGGGTGCCTGCATGAGGCTCCTCGAACCAACTGTGAGATTTACAAGGAATATACTAAAAAATATGATTACTGGTATTATTTAAATATTAGCCTTTTTATGTTAGCACTTCCTGTGGTATATGAAAAAAAGGGCCAAACACTTCATATCCTAATTTTTAGCTTTAAAAATTGAGGTGGCTAACTAAAATTGTTACTTATTCGTAGGAAAACTTTCTTTTAAGGAAGCATTCCCAGCTGAGAGATTTTGATATTAAAATGTTCCTACTTTTTTTCATCTTAAGCAGGAATCATGAAAATGGTTTTTTTTTTTTTTGACCCCAGTTTCAGAAATAATCAACATCCATTTCCATCTCTAAACTTTCTGGAGTTGAAAAGCTGCATAATATGACCAACAGAATATAAACATGGAAAGCTCATTACCATTTACTTTCTGAGATTTGATGACTTGACAAATAACTATTTCAAAACAACTAGTTTGAAACATGGTTTGAAGCTTGTTAGTATAAAGCAAAAAGAGCAATTACAATAATTACAGGTTTCTCTATACGGTTTAACACATGCACATGCTGGCGAGAGCTGATGATGTGATCTTAAATTACCATTAGGGGGGAATTTCGCCACTTTTGTTTTCAATTTCATTTGCCATAATTTTATTTTTGTGGGGTTGCTTTATTTTTAGACATGTGAAATTTGACCAAATAATTACTTATTAAAATTCTTATCCAATAAATAAGAAGATGTAGGCAGGTACAAAAATCAAAATTTAGAGCTACAACTATACTTCTGGTGGGCCGGGTAATGCCTGACGCCGCTTGCAGCCTGCATGCGGGCAGACACAGCGGCCCAGTGCACACAAGTTTATGCTCCCAACACTTAGAAGAAGCTGCACCGACCTGCTCTGCAGAAAACCCTCTCCCCCGCAGTTAGGAAGCAACGCTTCTGAATTTTTTATTCATCCGACAGTGGGATTCATTTGTACTTAAACCTGTAATCCGTAGAGAAAAGAAAATCTGAAAATCTATTTGCTCGACTTCATTAAACTCTCACCTGAGAGAAAAGCTGATTTTTAAAAATACATTCTGATTTATATTCAGTATTTAATCTTTGACAGCTCTAGTGCAATGCTTTTTGTAGGTTTTGGCTTCATGAAGTCCACATTTCAGGAAGGGGCCAGTGTTTCACAGAAGGAAGAAAATTTGTTGTGGGACATGGTCATGTAAATAAACACTTCATAACTTAAGGTAATAGAACATTCACATTTTCCTTTGTCATAAAATATCACTTACTACCCTATTTCTCTTGCCAGGAAGTTAGAGGGAAAACTGATTTTTCCAACCTTATAGCTGCCAGTTCAAAAGGAAGAAATCATAACTGTTGTAATGCTTAATTATATTCTTCCCATAACCTGAAATCTCAGTGTTTTGAAATGATTTTACATTTTTCTTCTTTTGTTTATTGAGAAAACCTGCTTCCTCTGGCCTCTCTCAGTTCAGAGTTCAAACTGAATTTAAACAAGTAATTGACTTGTCACTGGGGGAAAAAAGGAGGAATTCAGTGCTGTGTTGTCCTCAGAAGAAAGCTTGTGTAACACATAGCTGATCATACTTAACTTCAACAATGTGGGTTAAAACACACACACCGGTCACAAGCACACATGCACACGGAAATGCACAGATGCTCAAACCCAACACGACACACGAAACCCCCAAAATGTGAAGTCTCTTCGATAGGCATTTTGAACAATTAACGCATGGCATACACAATCTCCACAAGATGTCTGGCACCAAATCAAAGCCGCTGAATGTAGAATTAGAGCCAGTACAATACACACTGTAGAATAAACAAAAATGTGCTTCTCCAGCGTACGGATAAAGGCATTTTAAAAAATGGTATAGAACTGGCCCCATCCAAGGAACACATACAACTGGACTTTGCTGTCTTTTTCAGAAAGCTACAATAAAGAACTGGTGAGTTATCCGTGGTTTGAAAAGCTTTCTGCTCGCGTTCCAAAGGGCTATTTTTTCTAACGATAATGTATGTACAATTTGCCTCTTTCTAGTGTTTGAATCAATAGAGATACACATCACCAGATTTGTTTTTAATAAACGCCTTAAAACAGTTCCTATAAATACATTTCCTGTGACAGAGCGATCTTGATTTTATGAGTACCATCCTCTCAAAAAAAATCTAACAACCAAAATATTTGGCAACTGAGAGGGCATATTAGTGATATGATGTCATATTCAGCATTTTCTTATGGTAGAGGCAACTGGCATGCTGTGGGAATGAAACGTATATTTTAAAAAATTCCTTTGGGCTAAAAGGGAGTTAAAATGTCTAAAACTTAAACTAAATTTCTTAAGTTCAGATATTTAAGATGAAAAATCAACAATTAACATATAAAAATCACATCACTGGTAATTCCTAAAGATAAAAACCATGGAATCTTATATTCATTGTAATTCTCTTATAATGCACAAGGGTCTTATAATCCCTGCATCTATTTCATAGCTTCCGAAACATTTTTTCTTACTATCATAGCATCACTCACAAAATTTTCATTAAAAACACTTTAAAATTAAAAGGTACTGACTGACTCTGTTTTGTATGGAAGGTCAAGATAATAGGCAAAAGTCTTAAGAACTATGTATGAGTAACTACCAACTGCAAATTAGGTACTTGTTTTTTTTAAAAAAGTTATGTAATCCTAATATTTATGTTTACAAACGTAAGCCGTTCATTTGATCAGGTCACAACATAAGGCATTTGTTTTAAAATTGTATTTCCCTTACCACACTTAACTAGTCTTCTGATTTACACACTATGTTCTCCTTTTTGAAAAAACATAAAAACAGGACAGTTTTATGAACTTTTGATGATCTACTGGCACTTTTCAAAATAAAAGTCAATGTTCTTACTTCAGCAGTTGCCCATTCATAAAATTGCTTTCTTGAATTATTAATCTTCCTAAACTATATTATGCCTCCACACACTTGTGTGCATTCCAGTATACACTCAGAAGCAACCGTTACGCACACCCCAGCACGTGTACACACTCCTGCCTATACCACCACCACCTACACGTTTAATCCGTTCGCGCCAATCGCCGCAGCTGAACTGGGCCTTCCCGAAAGCTATCATCGGTCCCTTTTGGCCCAAGTATCACACCCTGATTAAGATCAATCCACATGGAAGTTCAAAGTACACAAACGGAGCAGTTTCTAAATGGCTGCTTTTTGCCTTTTCCCCATTCTTCTTTCCTCTTTTAAAACAATAAATTTTGCTCCTCCATCACCCAACAACTCTTCCGGAGAGCCCCACACCCCGATTTCAAAATATTGAAATCCTTTTCCTTCAGAGGGCCCAGCCGAAGGAAAAAAAAAAATAAACCTCCAGATGGCAAGTATAAACCTTCTGCTGGGGTTATGCACAAAATGCCAGACACATTTTTTTTTTCTTAAATAAAGCGTTTCTGTTGGAAGGGGGAAATTTGAGGAAAGAAACCACACAACACAAATAACTTACAATATTGTTATATGCATGAATGACTATTCTGGGTTTTTTCCTTCCTCTTTTTGGCTTTAAAAAATAAGCTTATATAACCTACTTCATAATTAGATGTCTAAGTCCTATATCTTTGCTCTATTTTGCCCTTTCAGATTCTTCCCACTAAATCCATTTCACTTAAACTTCCAGCTTAGCAAGCCTAGATATCACAAAACCTCATCCTAGAAGGAAACTTACCCAAATGTCCTCTCAGTATAATTGAGCTTTCTCAATTCTGCTCCTGGTATCTTTTTATTTTTTTTTCAAATAGTTATTTGGAAGGAACGAGAATTTTCCAAAAATCTTTTTCCCCCCTCATCTTACCACCTCCCAACTTTACCTGACTGCAAACTTTCGCCCTAGGATCCACTTCCTAAAGCTCTAAAAGTACCTATTTTTCTACGCTGGGGGGGGTACATTTCTTTTTTAAAGAAGGCAACAATTAATATCCTAGGATTGGCAAATGATAAATATTTCATGGCACCCAAGAAGGTGCAGCAGTCCTGCCCAACTTTGCAAACAATGATCACCACCTAGGATGCTCATCCCTGCGACAATAAAACTTGTCAAAAATCCCCCTCGCAGCCCGCGTCCGCTTACCGCTTTCCCATTATAGTAGTACATCAAAGAGTTGCCGCCCATGCCCGGGATTGTGTATGCGCAGTACATGGTCTCGGATTCTTTTTTCTCCTCAGTACCACTCTAACAACTTTTATTTCAAACTCGCTGTCCCTTTTTTCACAACAATTCCTTCAGTTGCATTTTCCCATATGGCCGGGCCAAGCGTGGTGAATATGCAAAGCAGGAAGAGACCATTCCTGGCGGGCGGGGGAGGCCGCCGCGCTGCTGTCAGACGCTCAACTTTTGCGCAGCGGAGCTGGAAGGCGGCCCGGCCCTGATGGAGCTCTAAATCCTAATGCATACGCGACAGCGACTCAACTTTTCCCAGGGCTTTTTATTAGTTCCTCGAATAATGCCGATTCTGACAAATTTCTGCAGTCTTCACTTTTTTCCCCCTTTCTTTTCTTTTCTTTTTCTTTTTCCCCCCCTTTTTGTTCTAGGCACCCTTTTCTTCTCTAAAATTTCCACTCAACTGCCTTAGGGTAAAAGTGGAATAGGGTCCATTATTGAGCAGAATACAAATGCAGTTAATTGACTCCCCTCTCTCTCTCCCTCTCTTTCTTTTTTGTTTTAATTTGATTAAAAAGCGAGTGGCAGGAAGGGAATCGGATGATGCACATCTAATAACTCTGCCATCTGTCTCTGCTGCTGGCTGGCTCCCAGCATTGTACGCAGCTGCCTGAGAACTCGACTCGGAGAAAGGGGAGGGAAAGGGGAGAGAGGGGGAAAAAGAAAAAAAAAAAAACCCCACCACATCTCTGACCTCGCTCAAAAGGAGAGAGGGGGCAGTGTTTTCTGACTGCTTGGTCAACAACCTACAAAACGGGGTTGCAGAAGGAAACAGAGTAGCAGTGCGCCCGCCCAGGGCTCTGCAAGCCCTTGGCTTCCCTCGACCTGGTGGGAAGGGTGGCCGCCCATGAACTTCAACTCCCTACTCCGCAGACCGCCCCGTGTCCAAAGGCCTGCCCGCGGAACGGAATGGGAAGGGGCTCCCCTTGCTGCCACCGGGCACCCGCTAACGGGCACACTGTGGAACCTGGAGCTGGGTGCTCTCCCGGTGGCACTGGGTAATCTACCACCACCTTAACGCTGCTTGTTCTTCTACAGCAAGAATTACTGGTGCATCCGAACCTCTGCATGCCTTAGAGCTGTCAGTTCTTAAAAAGGCACCTTTGAGGCCACATTCTCAGAATTTTTGCATCATCCAATAAGCCCAATTTCTGTACAAATATCTTAACAAACACTCCATGCATATTTTTACTAAACTTAATTTTTTACTCAACTTTACGTGATTAAGCAAGCAGAAACCTTCCTTCACCTTTACTGATCACAAATGAACAATAGACTCTTTCTAGATCGCAACATTTTAAACAAGCAGGTTAACATATTTAGCTATTGCTTTATTTTTAAATATTATATCAACCAACAAAGGGGGGAGGAACAAAAAAAGGAAAGAAAGAAAGGGGGTGGGGGAGAGACGGGCTGACTTGAGCTTGCCAAATTCAGAGCATCACAGGAAAGGAGGGCCTCTGGGAATTGATCCCAAATGAAACTAAATCATTTGCATATGCCGAAGTAAATGCCACCCGAGCATGCATCTATTCTCAAGAATCAACTTTAATAATTCAAAGCACCTATTTCCTTACAACTCAACATGGTAACAAAACACACACAGTATTCATAAACAAGGAGGGATTGTGGTGTTGGTTCTGAAGAGCAAAGCCTTGGGTAATAGTGGAAAGTTTCCCCCACACTCTAAAATAAACACACACATACCACACATACACACATACAGCGAAGGCCCAGAGGTTTGTCTAACTCACTTGCTCTGCATTTATTCCAAAGGTCCCCAGAGGTTTGTGTAAACAGTACTTGAATTATAATCACACATTTCATTCAAATTTCATGCTTTGAGGATTTTTTCCTCATTAGAACAGTTAGTTGTCAATCTGACAGGATCACATTTGTAACCTTTAAACCACCCTCAGTGTTTTATATAGAAGACCAGGACACCAATCTACTACAGGGCAGTGAGTAAAAACCTAGACTGGGAAAAGAGATTGGAATTTAAAGAGAGATAAGGTGGATTTTTTTTCTCTTTTTAGCGGTTGTTCTTTTGTTGATTCTTATGGATCCCCTTATTTAGAAGCCTGGTTTCTGGATCCTAACTTTTTATAGATGGGACTGCTAGAAAGATTTCTTAGCTATTTTTATCAATAGCCATTCTGCTTCCTCTACATTAAATGCCTTTTCTTACATATTTTGGAAACATAAGTGCCTTTCTATTAATTATGCAAGTATAAATAAATTTTTCATTCTTTAATAAGCTACAATTAATATTTTAAAAATTGAAGCTCTCTTTGCTTTTAAATATATTGTTAACATGTGCATAAATAAATATTTTTAATCTGGTAAGGTGAAAGACATTTTTAAACACTGACAAATGACAAAACACAAGGGACTCAAAATGGGACTACAACATTAAACTTCCAGGTTTCATTAACTAATGAAAGTAAGTCTGAAATTTCAGAAGTAAAAATATGCAATGATTAATAAAGACAGCCCCCTTTGAAAGGTGATCTATGCGGTATAGCTGGTGAGACACTACACGCATCATCCAGTGATGTTCGTTCGGGTTTTGGTTTGCTGACCTTGGAGTACATTTCAATCACAGCCCAAGTCAGTGGCTTGTAAACTGAGACACTTCTGCAAACTGAGACTTTGAAGTTTTCCTCAGTGACAGAAACACCACCCATGATACATTTCCAGTGTGGTGCGTGGGGACTTAGCACAGAAGTAAAAGAACAACTGAAGCTATGTGCGTAAGTCCATGTTTCATAATAGTTTTAAAAGACATCTTAATCACAGCAGCCAACTTTTAAGGGGCCCTGTCCTCCTCGGTCTGCTGTTTGTTTAATGAGAGTGTAGTTGGGCAAGTTCCTGAGCTGGCAGTAGAGCGGCACCACTGACATGATAAGGAACGGGGTAGCCACCCAGTCCAGCAGGCCAGCACTCTGGCTGGCGGTTAGCTGCAAACACCGCCGAAGACCGTGCATGTAGTAGGCAGTGTAGGCAGGTGTGGCCTCACTGCCGCTCTTGAGAAAAAGTATCTCACCTGTAAAACTCCTGTTCAGAAGTGCTGGCCACTTAAAATACATCCACATTATTTTTCCCTTTTTCTATACTCTAACGTTTACATGATCTTTCATGGGTTCCCAACAAGTCTGATAGATACGTCTGAGGTGAAATTGGGACATGCACCTAGAGTTGTCAGAAGAAATGTGCCGGGGGGGGGGGGGGGGTGGTTATCTGACCAGACATCACCAAAGCATGTGTACAGTATCACCTCTAAGGATACACATTCAGTAAAAAACTTGCCAAATGACTGAATGATAGAATGACCACATTAAAGAAAAAGTAAATGTTCAAATTCCACTTGAGTGAAGAGCTGTGGCCCATTCTGGGATGTGCACAAGACTCAGCGAAATATCCAACACTTCTGCCTCTGAGACCTGACCACATGTTGGAGGAGGCGAGACCTCTGCCTTGAATAAACTTTAAAAATAAGACTAAAGACAAATGCTTTAATTGTGAAGTAGGGACAATCATACACATGTTAAATAATAAGACACCAAAACATTTCAGGGTAAAGAACTGAACTACTCATTCCCAAACACAGATCTCATTAAAGTAAATTCTACCTCCCCCACCCCTGCTGAATAATGACCTGCTGTTACTGCAAGTCAAAATAAACCTAATCAACACACACACACGCACGCACACACACATACCGCTTACCCTTTACACTGCCCAGAATAAAGCAGGTATTCAATAAAGTAGCTGAGTGAATAAATGATCACATGGAGGGAATATCATCCCCCCACCCCAGAATATAACTTGGTAGAAGTTGAAAACTACATGTTCCTGTTTAAGTCTTTGAACACCTAAATTTTTTAAATGTAATAATTGCTTACTTCTATAATGTCGTTCCCCTTTGCCTAGCATAGCTCTATTAGCTAAACTTCATACCCCCACGAAAACAGAGATAGTCACAGATATACAGTGATAACATAAAGGGAACAAGCAAACCTATAATTAAATAACCACCTTAGGTAAATATCTATCTCATTAAAATGTGGTAATAAAACAGTTAACTGATAAGTGTATATGACATACAATTTAAAGAACATACAATTGCCTGCGCTTGTTTAATCTTACAACAGCATTCTGTGATAGGTGTTATCACTCCTGCTCTAAAGAGAAGAGAATTAAGGTGCAAAGACCCTTAGATGACATTCCACAGGCCACAAAGTTACCAAGACAGAGGACATGAGCAAAGTTATCAAATCCCAAGGGCTTACACTTGAGGGTCAAACCTATCTGCACGAGATTCACAAACTTGTTCCTTCACAGCAGTGTGACAGCAGCCACGTCAGTCATCTCACAGGTCTGAGTTTTAGTTCCCTCATCTTAACACAAGCATTTCTTTTAAGGCATGAATGAGAGGATGAGAGGCGTGTTACAGATGAGAGTGCATTTGCTAGGTCCTCCTCGTCTGTTTCCTCTGTGCAGGACAGCCTTAAAGGACAGTGGGAAAAGATCTCTACCTAAAACAGACTCAGGTAACAGGAGTCAACCAAAAGGAGAAAATATGCAAAAATACAGCACCATGCTACAGTCTTCGCCACTAAGCAGAGCTATCAAATCACACAGCTGTTTGGAGTACACACCTGTACTGCTATGGGCAGTGCGCAAGTACTTAGAATTTCTGTTGATGCTTTAGAATCAAAGTCTATGTCTCATATTTAAACATAAATGAAGAGTAAATTTTCCCAAATCAGGGAAAGGAGGTTTTAAGTAAGTTATCCATATCCATTGAAAAAAGGAGGCACTGCTGAATTGAATTTATTCAGGAGCTAAACAATTGGAGTTTTTTACTCTCCAGTAGGAGTCGCTATAAACAAGAAGTTTAATTCCTAAGCTAAATTAATGCTGGTGTTGAGTTAGTAAATGCACATACATGCATTGCTGTATTAAAATTAATAAATGGTAACAACGTATTTAAGGGGAGATTATGTTTAATATCCATCTTAAATTATAAATTTAAAAACTGCAATGACAAAAACCTTTATTAAGTATGAGCACAACTTCATGAAAAATTTGATTATCAAGAAGAGGATGCAGACACACACACACGCATGCACAGTAAAAATAATTTTTTCTGATGACCACACCTTGGAACAGCCTCGCAATCTAGCAGTGAACATGAACAAGCTCTCTGTTTGTGCACTCCTATGCTTCTTTGTACTGCGATCTTTAGATTGTAAACTATGTTCTCTTAATAAGCTAGCAAGTCTTTTACCTTAAAAAATTGATTTTCTTTTATTGGAATCCTAATTATCTTAAACAATTTTTTTTCAAAATACACATACACCTGGAGAAAATGCTTACCTCATATAAATATACTTGTCAGAAAACAGAAAATATTTATTTGACATAAACCCATATAACATGAAGAGCTCAGAGAAAATACAAATCATCTCAATATTCTCAGGCATATAAGCTTGTTCGCTCGGCACCGTGTAGATATTATCAGGAGCAACGGCATTACGTAGTTGTATGATTCAAATACAGACAAGTCTGGTTTGGACAATGCTTTTATCAAAGTATCAAAATATCAGTATAGACTGTGAAATCTAATGCCTATTTGTGGTTTTTATCAGTAACTTCCTATCACTGCATTGGTTACTTTTATGTGGCCTGGGTTCATGTGTAGATAGCCAAATGGTTTATCAGATGATCAAATACTTACTTCCTTTCTGGCTTGTCAGGTGGCTTATAGTCAGTCATATTGATTATAATGCAATTCACATTGATTACTAAGGTAAGTAATGTGTGTGATTTTTTAACCACACTTTCATTCCCTAAATACCTGACTTCTACCTTTCTGTGGCAGTATTTCTCTTCAAAAGAAAGAGTAGGCTTCTCATTTTGCTTTAGAGAAGGTACTATAAAACCTCACCCAGACATGTATTGTTTTGGTGACATACAGGAACATGCAAAATAAATGCAAAAAACATGTTCCCAAATTATTGTATCCAGTTTGACTTCAATTGAGGCATTCTCCCACTTTTCTACATATTTTCTTATTTTTGTGGGAAAGAATACAGTAGGTATGCCATTGCCCCATGAACCAAATTTGAAATGCAACAAGCCAGAGATATAACATGGCATTACCCTGCCGACTGGGGAATATATATCTGGCATGCAGCATGTGGGAAAGGGAAATAATAAGTTGCAAGAGCAGAATATATACATGTTTATGTTTAATTGTAATGGAAACTCCATGCATGACTCAAAATGAAGTCCACTTCTTCCTTCCTCAATTTCAAGCAAAGATCTGTAATTGCAAAAGTCATAAATCTATCTTACCACATCCCTCAAATATCAAATGAAATTAGAAAAAGATAATGCAAGTGACACTTCTACAACTGAAACAGATATTTTAGTTACAGAGAAAATACCTTATTATGTTTCTTACTTTTCCTCAGGATATTAATCTCTTTCTCTTGGGGTACATGGAATGTTATTCAGGAAAAAAAAATTCCTTTACCCTAACCCAGTGTAATCCATAGCAGTCTCCAAGTCCAATACAAAAACAAACCATTTCTATTTTGGTGCAATGAGGAAGCCCCACACTGGACGACATCAAAACAGAGACGGAGGAAGCTGACTCAGATCACCGCGCTTCCGAGATGAAGAGCGCTCACAGGCGCCCCACAACCACCTGAATAGCATGAAATAAAACAACAACTGCTTTTCCCATCGACTGATGCGCAAGTACATATGAATTCCCGAAAAAGAGGAAATCCTGGGTATGTCTGTCTGTCTGGATCAAGGGTTCCATTTGAGAAACTTTTGACAAAGTGGATTGATGGTGCAGGTTGGAATCAGGGTGCAGGATGTACATAATTTTTTAAAATTTGTGAATAAACACTGGGCTTCCCAAAGCACTGCTCAGTGATCAAAGGGAAATGTAATATCACAATGAAAATCATTCTGATTCTAAATAGGGTAATTGTCTAGGGTTTGTTAACCCCCTTTGGGGTGGGAATTCTAACAATTTCCTGAGGTTACTAACTGTTGATTACATGTAATTGTTTGATATCCTTGAGCAAGTAGAACAATAAATTGCTGAGCAGAGAACAAACAATTTTCAAATACTTTAATGACTATCTCTCATAAACACCCAGAATAAAAAGAGTCGGCAAAACGAATGAAAAATAAATTTTAAAATGGAAGTGAATGACTATATAAAATTAGCATCCTATGTACATCCATTATTGAAGTGCCTTTTTGAAATTCCTGTTTTATGAAGTTTATGCCCAAAATATTTTTGTGAAACTGGAAACCAGTCGCTTTGAGAAAGAACTGATGGAATTTCAAGGAGAAAGGAGTGGGGATGTCAATTCCCTCCAAGTCGATCCACAGTCTAAAGCTCAGCTGGTCATTCATTGGTCCCTCCCTGACCTACATGATATATTCTTTAACTCAACATAACCTTGAACTTTAACTATTTAGTTTTAAAAATAAATGATCTCTTCCTTCTGTTCATCACAAGCACTTACATATCCAACCCACTCGTAAGCCCAGAAACCACCACAAGAGACAGATGAGACAAGTTTTGCATTGTCGTCCACGAAGAGACAAAGGCTTATTGCAAATTCCATGCATAGCCTGTAAGAAATTGTTTTAAAAGGGATAAGCTGCAATTAAGGAAAATTTTGGCCCACTACTAAGTAAAATAGAAATAAAGGCATCAGCTTTAGTATCACTTGACAAAATGTTGATATTGACAAATTTTGGCTTCTAATATTAGACCAACCCCATCAGGTATAGGTAAGGAACGCCCAAAAATCCAATGGCAGTCACGGTCTTATTTGCGTTCATTTTGCGGCAGGTAAGAACTGACCTCAAAGGACGTCTTTATGGTCATGAGTAGCCTTGCAGTTAACCAGCACCAAATTGCCAAGACGGTGCTTGCAAACCAGAGGCGTGAAAGCTGCCTCTGTGGGTAGCTATGACAAGGGGATTTGTTTCCCCAAATGTCACCATTTTGCCTTCTTTGAACGTGATCACCAAATGCATTCTAAATGTGAAGCAAGCTAAAAACTAATCAATATAATCAAAACCCCAAAGAGGTCAACCTGCCTCATCACTGGTTGGACGTTCCTTTACTGCAGAATGTGACATGGTTTCTATCGTATGTTCAGCACCTGCAAGTCAGGTTTGTCATGGGGTCTGGACACTCACCTACTTAGTGGCCCTTTACAGAAAACGTGCTGTGGGCGAGAAGGGGGTACAGAGGCTCAATAAACATAGGAGTTCTTTACGCCATCCCACTCTGTACATGGGAGGTGTCCTGTCCACTTGCTAGCAGTGCTAATCTCTAACTGATCAACTTCATGTACTGTTTGAAGTAAAAATGAGTATACTTTAAAAAAGGTATTGTGCCTATAAGACTTTCTCAGAGTTAAGGATTTCTATAGAGCCACATTAGTACAGTTATTAAGCAAATGACTATATTTTGTAAGTATTAAATTTGAAAAAGTAAGTTACATAATGTCTAATCACTGGTGTATACACCTCAAACTAATAAAATATTGTACATTAACTATAATAGTAAAATAAAAAGTGATTAAAATTTTTAAAAGTAAATTGAATTGTCTTTTTTGTTATCTTAATGACTTTTGAAAGAGGTTAAGTTTCTGATTTGTGAACCAAGCATGTTAGCGGGGATGAAATCTCTATCCCCATCATCTGTCCACTTGGCCTTGTTAGATAGGGGTGTGATGCTCAGGTCAGGATTTAAGATGTTGGCCTAAGTACCAGGTTAAGTTTTAACAACTTCCCTAAGCCTGAACGAGTTCAAGTTTTATCCAAATCTCAGTTTCTTTACAAATGTATGTTTCAAATAAGTGTTAGATTGTGATTACAACAGGTTTTTCCATCTTTGAGATTCTGTGTTTTCTTAAATTATAGTAAGATTTATCTAGACAACCAATCCTTGAAAATGTAATTAAAAATCAAAAGTCGTTCCTGCAGTTAAACTAGCAAAAGCTCAACTCTGGGGAAGAGACGCACAGAAGCTGCTAGCCAGGAGCTCGCCGACCCTCGGCCTCCGTCTTCACTTGCTAGCCCCGCGCCTCTCAGCTCTCCAGAGCCAAGTTCTGTTGTTACTTCCACATTAGAGCCATTTTACAATACAGAATTCTCCAGCAGAGTTTAATGCTATCAACTGTCGTTAAATAACTCATGTACCTACTTTATTGTCCCATGTAGTGCACATTTTTAAGGAGCAGAGATTATGGTTTAACTAACTTGCTCTGTGCCACCCTCCCACAAGGGGATATGTACATGATGAAGCTCAATCACACTTTGCTCATTGAGTGAGTGAGGAACAAGGAGATGGGTTTCCTTCCTTCCCACAGTGACAGAAAGCTCCGAGTCCAGAGCAGTGAAAAACACATCACCGCAGCTGTAACTTCAGGAGTAAGTCAGGACTTCATGCAAGGGAAACAGGAGCATATTACTAGACAAGATTCTTCAAATGGAGCTATAGCTATTTTATACTGATAAAACCCTCATGCACACACACATGCGCGCACACACACACATACACTATGATGAACTGTTCTCCTAGTTTTCATATGTTCTAATTTTTTTTAATGAGCCTGGCCTTTGCTGGAGATTAGGGATGGACCAAGTTTTATTTGCCAGGCTGGCAGACAGCACATTCATTTACATATACACTCCATAGGAGTGGACATGGAGCATCTCATTATCTTCCTTTCTCCTGTATGGTGTGGTTATTTCCTCAATGGAATAATTAACAGTATCAACAATATATAAAAGTGGACACACAGGGTCACTTTTGATATTGTTCTGCCACTCGGCTTATGTGATGCAGACTCCTGTTTGTCTCCTGTATTCCTTAATTTGTCTGGGTATTTCATCTATAGTCTACTTAAAAAATTCAATTTTATAAACATTTTCTTGGAGGGACAACATATGCTTGTATGGCTAGACAGTACTTCCTAACAACGTGGAGAAAAACAAAACGAAGAAGCAGGTGCTTTCCATGGCATTTCCACATATTTAACTTCTTGGTTGTCCTTTCCAACACATTCCATTTAACTGGATTTTAGGTGCTACAGGAAAAAAAAACTAAAGGAAACATGTTATTTTGTTTCATTGTTAACAAAGATATGCTGATAACAAAGAAGCACCTACTATTACAGTATATCCTGTAATTGATTTCATTTCTGTATGATATATTATTATTATTATCATAGACTGTGCGATTATATCAATTGTCTAGATGTTTAAGGATCACAGTTTCTATTATTTATTAGTCTGTCAGGTGGCTCAGTGGCACTGGCCCCATAAAATGGACTCTTGCTTGGACAACTACTTGTAGCCATGAATATCTTTACATAAATTTTCACAATGGCAGGAACTTTGGTCCACTGCTTTGCACCCTCTGGGATGCCTGGCATGGAGTAGGTGTGCAATAAATATTTGCTGAATTTTAAAATTTGACACTTGAGCCTCAGTCTGACTGAATGCTAAATGAGTATGTGATGATAAAAGAGCAGCATCAATCTCCCCCCACAACTTCTGGCTGACATGAGGGCTCTTTCGCCATTGCGGAACTATGGACTCCTTCAGACAATCTGATAGAAATAACATTCCCTGTTTCCAGGTATCTCCGTAATATACATATTCTGAAAAGTGGAACTTTGTTGACTAGAATTCTAAGAGGAAGGCAGCAGCATTTTGTAAAGACTGGTTTGAAATATACTTGAAAATCTGTATATGAAGAAGCTATATCTTTTTATGAAACACGCTTAATGTGTCAGGTTTACCTAAAATTTACTAAGTATAATAACAGTTAATACGCTTCCAGTATCCTCAAACAAGAAGAAATTCTGTCTGAGAGCAGTATTAAAATAACTTCTGTTAGTTGTTTACACCTTTCGCAAGTTTCCTAACATCGCTGGCATCACAGAGACACCTGGAAGCGAGGCAACAGTTAGGAACCTGTCTGGGTTTCCTTTAACATTCCCAGTTTTCAGATGTTTGTAAGAAAATTGCCAGATTTTTAAATTTGCTATACAGAGTTGTCTGTAGAGATGCAAATTTCATTGATCTCTCTTTTCATATTCTTTTCTTCCTAAAAAAAATTAAAACTGCTATGTCATTTTGAATCATACAGTGCATGAAAATAGACTGTTTTAATTCTTGAGATGTTTTATCTTCATTATCAATGGCTCTTAACCTCAGAAATGCAAAAGTTAAAAAAATAATAAACCCTCACCTCATCTCCACTTTTCCCAATATACCTTAACTTCTTTGAATAAAGTGCTTTGTTTTGAATGTGGTCCAATGATTGACATTTAAAACCAAAAATCTCGATAAGTGGCTACAATGCTTCTGCAATACACACTGGCATTGGAGGTGCTTGTGCCAGGTAAGTAAACTCAGCACCTGCCGCCCTACTGTGTGACACATTTCATCCGGACTCTCTAATCTCAACTGTGATTACCCATTCTGTTGTTTTCTTTTTTCATTATACTTTATTAATTAAGCTATTACAGTTGTTTTGCTCCCCCCACCTTTTCCTCCCTCCACCCAGCACACCCCACTCCCTCAGGCAATCCCACCACCATTGTTCACACCCAGGGGTCATCTGTACAAGTTCTTTGGCCATTCTATTTCCTATACTGTGCTCGACATCCCCACTGCAAGTTCCCAGTCAAGTTGGAAGTCTGGTGGCTGAGCTTGTTTTCCAGCGAACACTGTTTCTGCTCTCTGTTGAGCTGAGAGCACAGCTGTGCAGAGGTAGTTCTGCTGAACCAGGGGATAGCCACAGAATAATCAGCTCAAAACTTTGTCCAGGTTCACATGCTACAAAATGCATAATAATTACATACACTCCTCCAAAACCGCGACCGTTCTCATGCCTCTTGAACTGGATCTGTGTCAAGTGGTATTGATTTATATGCTGATCTGGAGGGTATTTTTTCCTTCACTTTACCCACTTTACACAGCAATGTATGAGGACTGAGCGTAACTTCATTTTCCGCACAGTGCCTGGTACGCTCACTGTGCTTCCCAGCTGAAATGGCAATAGTTGGGACAGAGCCTAAACTCAATTCAAATAGAAGCATAATATTAAGAGTATTACCTTTACAAACAAAGAGCAACTTGATTTGGAAAAAGCATTATTCTTAATAATAAAAACAATGTAACATCCTAAATCCTATTTCACATTCTTTAAAATACCTGAAGTAACTTTTAGCATTAAGTCTTGTATTTAGAATTAAGTCTATCAAGTAAATGCAATATTCAGTATATTTTGATGATTTATCACAGATGAAAAAGATCTGCCGTCATATCTAGTGCAAATCTCCAATTCCACAGTTCCAAGGTAAATCAAAATGGTCCTTAAGTTAAAGTATTAGAAACTATGGACTCAGATACTCGGCCTACAGAAGAACTTCAACTGAAAAAGGGGTAATTAAAATGAATTCCAAATGGAGGGAGTAAACAGTGCCTTCACTTTCCTAGAAGGGAGAACACCGAGTTCAAAATAATTTAAAAATAACTGATACTAGTAAATTTGAGTTATCAAGTTGAATTCATGAGTTAGGACTGCACTAACTTGGAACTAAAATTATTAACTATTCAAAATAACTCACTGCCTGTTCAAGAAAACATCTTAATCCTAAAAGTCACAACTTAGTAACACCTTCCTTCAGAGGTTAAGAGGCACATCATTTCCATTGTCAACAATACCCATTTAAATGGGTTAATATCCAAACATATACTGGTAAAATATTCAGATCTTACTTTTCAAATGTGGGGGTTGAAGGAAGTTTTGGCAAACTGGTACTACATCTTAAATTTAATTATAAAATCAATTCCTAGGAGTTAAACATAATGTCTTAGAAGCCAGAAGAGGGCCAGATTTGGCCATCGAATGCTGTGTGATGATGCTCTTGCTGAAAGACAAGAACAGAACAAACGCATCAGCACAGAGAGTGTGTGGCCACAACTGTGGGGCTGACACCCAGGGAAACCTGTCCTTAATTTATCCCGCCGTGTGCAGATTTGGCAAGGATCTCTGAAAATCATTTACATACCATATGCCCTGAATTACCTAGGCACAATGGCTGTGGATAAATATGATGTTTCAGGTCTGACTCCTTTCATCCTTTTGTAAGTTTTGCAGCTTTCATTTCATTTTTCTCTTTGCTAAATAATTTAAAGCAACAGTGTGTGCTGCAAAAGGCTCTTTTGCTAAATCAATGAGTAGTGCCTTGTGATTAGAAAAAAAAAAGAGAAAATGATCCTGAGGTAGCAGATCAGGATGTATTATTTCTTCTATGTAAGAATCAAATAAAGGAAATCAGCTTCTTATGCTTTGCTGCATTTTAGCCTTTGTCTCTTTACTAGGCATATAAATGCAAGGCATTAAACAATTCAAACAGACAGAAATCAGCTAATATAACTTCTGTGGGATACAAATATTGGCTAGCAAGTTTTCATGTTTAAACAGGATCCCTGAAATTAGACTTGGTAATTGCTATATTTGCTCCTCTTATAATTAAAAGCCACCATAATTGTCCTGTGCCTTAGTTTCCCTCTTTCCACCAAACTGGTATTAATATAAACATGGTAATACTTGTCCAGATTCTCACACTAAATTTTAAGTCAGACTGATAAAAATGTATACTTAAACCAAAAAGATCAATAGCCTAGAAAAGGCTTGGAGCAGAACTATGTACATATTTTTTGTTGTGTACTATAAATTTGACTGTATAAACTTCCAATTAAAAATGACATTCGCACCATCATTTCTGATAGAATTTTGCACAGTAGGGATACTCATTAACGCAGGGCAATACAGTGTGATAAGCAGCTTCCACATCAACATAGGAAAAAATATGCCAGTTGGTCTACACTTTATACAAGTAAAATAAAACTTAAAAAAATTAAGTACCTGAGGAATTAATTAAAAAGAACACTTATTGGCATATGTATTTTTTAACTATGTCATATCAACAGCATCTATTCTCTAGTCAGTTTCTACTGCAGAGATCTAAATCTTAGCACAAAAAAGAAATCACATCCCTCCTTTCAGTTGATGACAATATACTAAATGCATTACAATATTCAAAGGGAAGAAAATAGAATTTAAGTAACTTTATTTACCTTACAATTACTCTCCTAAATAAAATATGTGTGTATATATACACCATATTATATATTATGAAAAATGTTATACCTACACATGCACCCACCCACATCTATACTTTTTACCACTTAATATGAAGTATCAGAAATGTCTGGATTCTTTTCAGCACTAATAAAAGAAGCCAAAGCCCATCAGCTACAAAGTGTGTGCACATGGGTCATTTCTTGGCCTTTAACTAGAAAATATAAAATGATCATATTAATTCTCAGCTGTATGTTAAAGTAAGTGGCAAAGGAGGTGCATCCATATACTAGCAAAGAAATAAGTAAAAGGCAAGGCAATGATTTCAGAACACTATCAAATAATTTGCCTTGTTTAAAGGGGCAAAAAAGGGAAAGAAGCTACCACTTGAAGGCTGGCAATGAAAGGGTTAACAGACATATGCTGTATAATTAGGAGATGCATTAATGATTATGAATAGTAAATGATTTGGTGCAAAGAAAAAAAATTTAGTCAAAGGGACATGTACCTATCTTACATGTTTATTAGTAACTGTATATAACTAGAGAATTCTGCTATTAAGAATCTTGCATTATTGGTGTAAATACTTCCAAGGGTACATCAAATTGTAATCTTTCATACGACATCCATCAAACCAGGCTGGAGATTTTGACAAACATTAAACACAGTAAGGAGGCAATTATGTATGCATGATTTAATCTGCAACTAATTAATATGCAAATTTATTCATATGTTAGTTACTAAATTAAAAATGCAAAGAAGCCCTTATGGTGATTCTCGAAATTTTGCACAAACAGAACATTTAAAATGTAAGAAAAATGAAGTTTTTCAGAAATCTATAACACACTTTTACTCTCCACAGAACCTGTTGCACTAAGAAGATTCAAAAATATGTGTTTAAATACTAGATAATAATTTAAAAGGTGTGCTAATTTTATGTGAGAATGTGGGAACAGAAAGGTTAATCAGCATTCTCCCGAACTCTTAAGAGATACACTCTAATTACCAGACAAATGGTATTCTATTTCCAAGCTTCCTTCCCTGCTTTTAGGGCTGTCAGAAGTTGGTCATCCTACTGGTATCCTGGACAAATGGTTAGGGGAATAAACAGTATTTAAAAGCAACTAGATATATTGAAAATTCTGGGGTAACTTGGAGACCATTTGGTATTCACTAAACACACAATTCACTGCTCAAGATGGCAACTCGCTCTTTTCGCCTTTGGGGAAAGCTCTTTGCAAACAGAGGAATGGGAGGGAAGTCTTGAGGGAGACTAGAAATTCTCCCAAACTGTCTTCCAAACGAATCTTCAAATAAAATAATGTGACTAACCCAAGAGCAACAACCTCCCAAAAAAGCAGAAGGTAATTTCATCAGAATACAATCTGGCTATTTTAGCCCTGCATTTTCCAGACAGTCCAAAACTGATTTGAATCTTTGATGGGAAGATGAGGGAGTGGAGCAGTGATGATTTATAAATATCTCCTGGTACCGGCATACGAGTGGAGTATCCGTTCACGTGCATGTAGTACCCCCTTTGGCTCTATTGCTTTCTGCAAGAATCTGATTTCCCTGTGACATCCTCATGATCGGCAGCAAGATTTTGTGTGGATCACCTCTGCTCTGATTACCTTTTTCATCGAAGTCCCACGGCCATGTATATAGTTCCTGGAGCTGGCACTTGGTACAGCTGTAGTGGCCTCAAGAAATCAACACAAGTCAACTGTATGAGGAAGCACAATAACAGCATCTACAGCTCTGCCCAGGACTCTGAACTCTCACCCAGGTTAAAAAAAAAATCGCCATCAGTCTCATCGCTGCCAAGTGACACACAAAAAGGAAGTTAACCATTGGCTGTTACTTGCATTCACAGTCTGACTCTGATCTCCCAGTTTCCCTTAGCCCATTCTGATGCCAAGCGGACTACAGCTTGCCCATTTCATTTCAGCCACGGCAGCCAAAAAAAGCACTGCCCTAGCGTGCAACGGCAAGCAGTCTGTTTTGATATTAGTACCTCAGTATGTGATATGCGAGTCAGATGTCCCCAAACTATGTGCCCTCCCCTGAGGGACACTGTCCTGGCCTTCCATGGCCAAAAAAAAAAAAAAAAAAGAAAGAAAGAAAGAAAAGAAAAGGAAGAATGGTGAACGAGCCACAAATCCTTGGCTTTGAAAGCACAGGGGGAGGAAACACACCATCCTCAGGACCCAGACAGCAATGGCGAAGGGAGAGGGGAGCCCCTTCTTGGGGGGGGGGGAGGACTCATGCCTTCCGATTGATTCAACATGCGCATCGAACTAGAAATATTAACTCATATTCTAGCCACCGTCTGCCACCAGCATACAGGAGCACGGACTGCCTCACAGAGAGAAGGAGTCTGAGTAGGCTCCAGTCAGTAAACATCAGAATTTCTTATTTTTCTTTCACAAGAGAGAGAGGGCCACGTGGGACCGGGAAGAGCATGTTTTCTGCACTGACCCCCAGAGAGGGAGGAAGGTGGCAGTAAAAGCCTCCCCCATTCTGTCCCCTAACACATTCTGATCTTTTTGCCAAACATACGGAAGCAGACCCTAACCTGGTGAACCTCTGAATGTGTCCTGTAACGGCCCTGCTCTTTCCAACATGAACATATCGTGCTTTTCATGACTCCGATGAGGCATCAGCAGGTGAGGAGCTCCATTTCTGGGCATTTCAGGAATCTGGGAGTAACTGAGGCATCTTTAAATTTTACAGATGACTCAATTTTTGTGGTGACCAGAACTGAACATAAAGCTTTTAAGAGCTTCAATGTACACATTTATGCATTCATTACACAGTGTTAAATCTAATTTGTTCTTTTTACTGTCACAGGAAGCGCATGTTTAAAGCAATCTGTTTCCTCATGTGAATGCTTTCCTGTCTGTTTAAAAAAAATTGCGACACACTTTACCCTGAGTAACCAAGAGGTGATCATAAATATCCCTAAATAGCATTAAACAGATATGAAAGACATTAACACTTTCAGAATGCCAAAGTAGTATTAAAAAAATTCTAACAGATGCTCCTAGGTCAAAAAGTGAAATGTGTGTTTCCTGAAAAAACACTCTCATCAGAATTGTAAGTGAACTGTGAGTGGAGAAGTGAGGTGCTGCCGAACAAACGAGGATCCTTTCGGGGAGGAGCACAGCGACCCGTCGCCAGAGCGTGCTGGCTACAAAAAGCCAAGTTTAAATGGGAGTCTGACGGAAACCAATGCCCTTTGTGATCCACAAGGTGGCAATGACTGCAGAGGAGGGCTGGCTCCTCCGGATCTATCTGGCTTCCCAGGGAAGGGCTCGGTCTGTGCCTGAGAAGCGAAGGCCCGGCCCCTGCTCTGGGATGTGAGGAAGAGGCCCAGCCAAAAAGGGCCTCTTGCGAGGACCCCAGCGCGGCGCCCAGTTGTTCTGTACATTAAAATGGGCAGAGAAAGACAGGGCGGAATACAGAGGCCGGGCTCTCTCTTCCCCACCCCTTCTGCCAGATGGTCTTTCCCCCTAACATGCAAGAGTTAAGTAATCAGCCCTTATAAAAAAATTGTTTTAAGTTTCCCACAGCTGACAAGCAAAGATAGTTTTATGAATTCAGCAGTGGCACCGAGAAAAAACACATTACAAGGTGGCAAAGGCCAGAATGCAGCAATTCTCTGACTTTACCCTTAAAACATCTGTATAAATATTACTGTTTAATGTTAGAAATTCACCTAAACAGTCCTAAGCAAATCGAACTCTGTTTTACTTTATAAGAAAAACAAACTGCCACAGGCACACACCTAGTCAACTCATCTTCATCCTGCCGGATGCCGCGGACTCCAGGCCTAAGCGTCTCTTCCCCGAGGGCACCAGACCGGCCCTCCTGCAGTGGACGCTGCGGCACCTGGAGGACCCGCTCCGGCCTGCGACAGCGTAACACTGACAGAAGAGGAGAGAAGAAGCACGAATCTCCTTATCACTTAGAGGCGGGGCTGACTTAGGCAAAAATCAGCTACTAGCAGAGGGAATCCTAGCGTGGGGAGCTTTGTCATCTTGGACTGAGGTCTCCTTTCACCAGAAGAAAGACGGAGCCCACAGTTCCAACAGGAACTCTGCAGAGGGACAGTAAGGAGTAAAAGGGCCGGCTGGATGTCTTGGCCGGACACAGACACTACTGGGAGCACAAAGCGATCTATAAAGCACTTACAGGGTTTCATAATTTCAGAAAAACCAAGTGACCTTCATTAGGTAGAATTCTTCTGCATGCAATTTGAGACCCTGGTCTTAGTTTCTGCCCTGCTATTAACTACTCCAGGAAGCTCTATATTATACTTTTCTCAAGTGTCAGAAGAAAGGGAGTTACCTTGCTGCTAATGTTAACATTGCCAGTGTTTATCATTATTAGCATTAGGTGTTACCATCTCTTGGGTTTTTACAATGCAACAGGACTATGCTAACCACGTTGTATTTTGTCATTTATTTACCACAATCTCATTAAGAGACACATATACTTTCTTCATTTTTCAGGGAAGAATTTAAGGATATTACCTCATGTGCCCAAAGCCACAAAGCTGGTAAGGGGTCCAGCCAACTACAAGCCCAGCTGATCAGATTCCATGCTCTTAAGCAGACCAGAATGTCTCTATCTCAGAAATGCTGCCCTGGGTCGTCCGGACTTTCTAACGGATCTGCCTAGTGGGTAGAAGTTGTACATTATAACTAGTGCCCTACCTGGGGGCACTGAGACTCATTCTACAGTGAGACGAAACTTCAGAATATCTAAGTTATTCTAGATCATTAAATACATGCTCAGTGAACAACTACCAGGATGCAGAGAACTTTTTGGTCTACAGAGTATTCTGAATAGCCACAAGCAGCGTAGCATCATACATAATAATACAGACATTTTTGAGACTAATCATCCAGATCTCAATACCACCCCTGCAATTTACTAGCTGTGTGACTTCGCGCATGTTTCTTCACTGTTCTGTGTCTCTGTTTCTTGGCCATGAATAGGTGGTAGGACATCCCACAGGCTGTTTGTAAGATTAGGTGATTTGATAGCTGCAAAGTGCCTGGTGTTTGGCAGAGGACAAACACTGTGGAAAGGGTGTGTCGGTGGCCCAACACCATCTCATTAGGCAGGCACCGGTTACACCTGTTCTGTAGGCTGTGAAATCAGTGTGTGACCTCAGCCAGGCCATTGGGGAGCTATGTAGAGGATATTAGACTTGAAATTAGGAAGATGTCTTTATCTCTAGTGCAGTGTTATTTCTACCCCACTATACACCTTTTATTGCTATTCATTGGAAATACAGTTCAAAGTAATATGCATAAGGCAATGAGATGTATATAAAACAAGGCCCTTACCCTCTTCGGGTGGCTACATAAGAAGCCCATAGGACAAAAAGTCCTTGTGTTATCCTGTGTGCTATTTTGTTTTTTTTATTGCACAACTGTCTTCGAAAGGCCAGACCTTATGCTCTTTCAAAGGCTAAGGCCATTCCTACAAATTGGGATGGGAGTGAGACAACAACGCAAGTTTCTTGAAACACAAAGAACCTTAGTTTTGAAGCTTTATACTTTACATAAATAGTACATGGAAGAGAGAGAAATGTTCAGTGACATATGGTATGTCTAGTTTTTAGTTTAGTTGAACAATATCTTTTGAATGAGTATAAATGAAGAATGAGATGAATGAATGAATGAATGAATGAAAGAAACTTCTGAAATGTATTCAAACCCCCCTCCCCACCCCGGGAGCTCCCATTTTATTATAGGGTCCCACTTAACAGCTAGATTGTTGATGTAATTTATTAAAGGGAAAAGCAAAATAGCATTATTTTGTTTCATAAATAAATAATTACTTATTGGGGTTTGAATAATTATAAGTAAAATAGCTATTGGGGTTTGATTTTTATAATTCCAACTATGTATGGTCATAATAAATATGCTTAATTCTGTTTTCTTTAGCCTAGCACTATCAATTAAGCTACAAATTCTATGTGGCAATGTCTTCTATACATCTAAAAATAAAATTCATATAGAGGCACTATATGAGAGACCCATAGGCTTTGGTAATAAAATTTCACTCATGAAGCATATGTCTTAGTATTAAATGCCAGAATTTGTATCTTATTACATAACAATACTTGCATATAGTACAATATTTACAGAAATAGGTTCACTTCTTATTTAGCTTAATGACTGAAAAAATTCAAATTGACTCAACAAATCTTAATCACTAGGCCATGAACATTCTTCGCAAAACCTCAGCTTCAGTAGTCACGAGAAATGAGTTTAGTACTGCTATATCCTTGGACAAATTTTATTTTTAGCCCATCTGCTAACATCTCAAGTTATTAGACTTTCTTATGATAAAGCCCCAGTTTTTGTACTCTACTTATTATTGAACTATTTTGTACTGCAAGTTCGTTTCATAATGAGCAAGCTAGAAAATATTGTTGTACCCTGGGTTAATATACCTGAGCACCTGTGAAACAACCGAATTCCCCAAACAGGGTTACTTGAAAACATTAACGCTGAGAATCAGCCACCTACTTGAAACTGCTTTCTCATAGCAGCTAATGATATAATGATATACTGTGCCAATCGGTAGAATGAAGCCATTACAATATTATTATAAGTATAATCCAGGAGGCATATTTAGAATGATATGGGCTGGGAGGGAGGAGACTGCCGTAGACAGCTAGGCACTCATTCTCAGATAATATCAAAATAATTGTTTCAAAACAGCATTTTTCTACAATGGTCACAGTAAGTGGTGGCAGTGACAGTTTTTATGTGTATGTGTGCACAACATACCACAAGGGTCATTTCTCTGAGCAAGTGGAAGTCTTTCTAATAGGAGTCCCTGCTTCACAAAGGAAATGCCTTTTCATTACTGTCACTGCAGACGCAACTGAATTCTAGCAACACAACAAAAATTTTTCTTTACAATTTGCTATGGAGAGGACGTCAGCAGAAAATGTCCCTAGTCCTCCGTTCCACTGAATACTCAGAATAAATTTAGTTAAGTTTAATATACACACAGATCCCCTTCTGGTTATGCCAGAAGTAATTGCTGATACATCACGTTGCAACCCTGGCAGCATATTGATGATTGATTAATTCCTCAGATGGAAAAGTTAAGTTAAACTACAGAAACGACAGTGGGTCCCATTCAAAACACAAATATGCTTATTCAAGTGTTCTTTTCACAATCTAACTTGCGCCTTGTTTCGGAACTGAAATACAAACTTGGATCCCAGGCCCTCCCTGAAATGCTAACCAAGGCGGACTCCTCTGCACTACCTTCATCTCTCTGAAGAGGGAGCAGGAGCTCAGGCAGAACACAAAGCTCCTCTCGTGCTCTGCTCCTCTGCAGCAGCTGCGGCTGAAAAAAAACGGGCGCGTTCACATGCTGCTGTTTTGAGATAAAATAATCGAGTCTTGAAAACTCCACATTTTGCCCTGCATTTTACAAAAGCTCTCATTCCTTTAAAATGTGCACACACACCCATGCACACAGGCACAGCCTGGGACAGTTGAGACCAAGGCGGAGAATCTCATGATACTGCTTTGAAATGCAACATTACATTCAGTTGGAGAATTCAGTGCAATTTATTTTTTAAAAAGAACAGAAAAAAAACAACCCAGAAAAACAAAGCTATGTCTGTCAACAGCTTGACAATTTAACCTGCTCAAGGAAATAAACTTTGCTATTTCTGAAGGAACTCATTACTTTTAGGGTTATCACTACATATTACGAGACAATCTTATTTAGTCCTCCAACTTCAATCTAACTTTGATTTATTACTTTCAAACACAACCTTTAGATATTTGAAACCAGGAAGCACATCTTGGAAATGCAGAAAGTATCAACGATTGGGAGGAAAAATGAGAAAAAGAATCACTATGTCAGAAAATAAAAATCAATGATTTAATCAATGAAATCTAAGTTTACAAAAATGTAGCCAACCAAATATTAAGCCAACCATCTATATTATTTCAGAAACATAAATTCACAGAGGCAGAATAAGTTTTAAAATTTCAAAATGTATTCAAGCCCTGTTATGGTTCTCTCTCTAGGTAAAGCAGTCTCAGAGCAGCTTCTCAGATTTCTGAATAATTAAACCACTCAGATGGAGTCCAAGACTTCACACCAAAACATACTCTTCAGTGAAAGTGATAAAATAAGGTTCAAAATGAGAGTTCTCTGAAATGTAGTTCTCCTCTCTCAACAAATGATTCCAGTTTTACACTAAATACTATTCCAAAATTCTAAACAAAAAAGTAGAGAAATTTTTAGCAAACTCCTAGAGACTGGAATACCTTATGGTATGTATGTCACATATCTGCATGAATCTTATATGCTTTTTGAGTAGTTTTCATGCAATAAGAAACCCCAATGAAAATGTAAACATAGAGTTCTCCTATATTTGTTTCATAACCAGCCGTTCATAAAAAGCATAACCTCTAACTGCTTTGTGGAGAGGATAAGATTGGTTTTCAAAGAAACAATAAACAATGAATATGCTGAACTTTTGAAGCCTTTGGTTTCCTGAATTCAGTATTAACTGCACAAAATAATAAGTACTCTATGGTGAATATCCTGTCAACTTTCAAGGTGTTCCCCAGTGTCACATTACACATTCTAAGTAAATTGTGTGAATGACACATTTTTTCCTATTTGGGATGATTTAATTGCATTATCCTTCACCTTCTTCCTGCCTATACACTTTCATAATTAATAAGCACTAGTTTAATATCCACACTTAATATTTTAATATCTTGAATTAAAAATGAGCATACTAAGTTTAAAGTTGAATATTTTAGTGGAGATGTGTACAGTTCTATTTTTTTCTCAAAGTGTCTACCTTTCCAGGAATAAACCCTGAATAGGCTCCTCCTTTTCTACCTCATTACACAATTGGCTGGCTACTTCCAGGACGGGCCCAGGTGACGGGCAGCTCATTTTAAACTTCACATAAATTTCATTTTAACAAACACCGTACTGTCACTGAAGTTAAAATTTGGTTGACATGATAAAGCATCATTGTGACTTCCTTATAATCAGTTTCAAAAGTGATGGGGGAAATTATGTGCTTTAAGTGCTCAGTTTTTTATCATAAACAATTTTGGGCCTCTAACAAGGAAAATACAATTTACCAGCTTCTCTTTTAAATTGTTTGTGATTTCTTCTTGCATTTGAGGAAAAAAAATTGTTTTCTTTTTCCATAAAAAAAGCTTCAGGTATGAACTCAACATCATGTTTGAAATTTGAAGGGTTTTATATAATGAAAAACACACAGAACAATTATTAATGCCATCAGTACTGTCCATCTTTCCCTGGCATTCCTAATCATCTCTTCTGTAAAAGAAAGTCTCATAGAAACTTTAAGATTTTATTTCATTTAGAGTTCTTTCCTTAGGAAAATTGTTAAACCTGGTATCTCACACACATTGAGTTTTTATTTTTCAAATCCACATAATGATTAACTCATGTCTCAAATTTTCTTGGAGGCTCCAAATTTTATTTTAGAATATTTATGACAGTAGAGACTGTTTTTCCTAAAATTCATTTATACAAAAAAATGATCTCTGACTGCTTAACACAAAGCTTAGCAGAAACCCCCTGAATTTCACACCAGAAAACAAACACGCAAACCAAAACAACCCCTGCAATTCAACACAGAAAGTAGACTTGACTGAAAAGCGTGGTGCGAATAAAGGATAACCAGTGGTGTAAGAGATCATAAACTATTTCTAAGGATACAACTTCTCACTTCCCAAGAACTCTGAAGTTCTGGGGATTTCAGCTGAGAATGACAGTAAATTCACTGAAGTTTCCAAACTGGATTAGCAGTGGACACAGGGTTCCACCAATGTTTGAAGTGAAATGATTGAAGCTATTAATAGTTTCTGGCAAAATGTACATCCTTCTGAAATATTCCAAATTATAATAAAATGAAAGTTTTAGGTATTTACATATTGGTGGGCTAAACAACATTTCCGAAAGGAGTGGATCTCTTTGTGTTTGAAAAATATTTTTAAATTACACAATATAAAATTTTTTTGCTTTCTAGATTTTAATGCTTCTATGTTAATTTCTACAATCATGGATCATTTTTCCAAAAAAAAAATGTGATTTATAGTAGTTTATTTTTTCTGCACAAATTCATGATTTAATATGTATAATTATTAGGTTATGCAAAGATAAGGAAAGAGGAGTAAAGTTGAAAAATACTAAGTTTAAGATGACAAATGATTTTAAAAAGAAAACCAAGATGTCAAAAATCAAACAACTAAGAAGTTCACAAGCAGATTCAAGAAATTAGATAAGAAAAACAAATTCTGGCATCCACTAAAGACAAAGCTTTATTACTAAAGTCTCATCACCAGATAAGGGCGACAAGAAACTGGAATGTGACCGAAAAGAGCAACATACTATAAAACTTGAACAGGGAGCATGAAAATGTTCTGCTGTACTAACAGGGCTCTTGTGGGCAATTAGAGTTGTCATTTCACACAGCCTTTCCTTTAAAAAAAAAAGTCCCCCTGGTCCTAACTACAGGCCTGTGCTGTCCAGAGGGACAGACTTCCTCCCCTCCACTGCGCCTGTGCCATAAATCCTGCAGGACGGGGCTTCCTCGGCCCTGTCACAGACGTGCTTCTGCAGCGACCTGAGGTCTCGAGCTGTGGCGCACAGAACACACACACGGCCCAGGCCCCTGCCAGCAGCACGTTCTGATGTTGGGCCAGGCGTATGTTCTCTCTCTCCCACAGATGCCGCCGTAGTCTCAAAAGCAGGGCCAGGCAGGCCCTCGCTCTCCTGGATCCCTGGGAAGACCCAGCCTCGTGGCCGCAGGAACAAGTCCAGCCTCAGTATCACAATCATGTTGTGGTTTACATCTGATTACAGATGTTACAGTTTGAATTTTCTTTGTGTTATGTTAAGGAAAAGATTCATTTTGAAAAGAAAAAAAAAACAACTGAGTTGACACAACAGATTGTGACAGATTTATTACTATTTATCATGGCAAATATGTATGGAGGAAAACATACAAATGTCTTTAGCCATAATCGCTCCAAAAGAAACCTTTTATCACCCCCATTTTTTTTTTTTGGTATTTGTGACAAAAATCCTCGTACATTCGAAGCAAGTGTTAGAGGCATCTCTCACCTCTAAATATTTACAACTTTTTGAGTTTAAAAAGAAAGTAAGAATAGCAGAGATCTAAAAATGCAGAGCTATAGACCCACCGGGGCAGAAGCAGCACGCTGTGTCCACTACAGACCATCTCTTCAGGTCAAAACAAAATCTATAGTGTGTGTGGTGGTAACGCATGTAATCAATAAAAACAACGAAACCAATGTAAACTAAGTAAAACTGCCATTTAAACAGAGCTGAGATTTTTTTAAGTAATGACAATAAATAGATGATTGAATTCTAAAAATTAACCAAACTAGCTTATTCTTCTTGAATAAAACAGAAAATCAAACACAAAAAAGGATAAAATTTCCATTTCAATAGAATTTCCTTCCTTGTCTTTCAAAAAAGGGGTCCTATTTACCAAAATGTTCTGTAAGGATCCTTAAAACATTTAGCCAAGATATGCTTTCTATGAAGAGTAAAATCCTAAACTGACCACCGAAAACCAAAAATTAAATAATGCAAACTAAATTTCCAATTCCAGATTTATTCTGAAGGGAAATACACTTTAATATTTCAGAACATATGACAACCTATCAGCACACATATAGTGTCTTCATAGCAAAGAAAAAACTATACCAGTGAAATTTTCTATAGTGCCAGATCCTTCCTGGGAAATGCTTAAGAACTTACAATGAACTATGAGAAATTGTTGTTAACAATGAATGAGCAGATAGATAATATCTAATGCCACACAAAAGCAACCCTCAGAAACTGCAGATTTCTGCATTACTTCAGCAGTGGAAAAAACAAACGAAAAGTGTTTGAATATCAGGCATAAATGGGGCACTACAGCTTTAAGTTCTGCATGAATTTCATAGCACAGAGCTATTCTGTCATCTCAGAACATTCGAAGGTTCACTTACTGTATTTAATACTGTCCGTATTAGGTTCAGGCATGTTGAAAATGTAAACAGCTGTGAGGACTATATCATTTCAAGTTGTCATAAAAGCTATTAAAAGCTAAAGTTTCATCTGCATTAAATCCACCACAAACTTTAAGCTTAAAATATGCTTAAAAAACCTGAGAAGGTATTAGTCAATTTCAATACAACATGGAAAAATAAAAAAATAAACCACTCAGTACATTTTTAAATGACTTACTGGTAGTCCAAAGTGACTATTTTATATGCCATTGGCTGTTGTATTTACAAAACGTTTTTCTATATTTATGGATAATTTTGTGATGCCTCTTCAACATTACCACATCTATGATAAACCAGCACACAAAATTTGTTTTCTCCCTGACAAGATTTATTCTGATGTATTTACTTAATAATATTTTCAATGAACTGGACTGAATCAAGTCAAATACAGAGGTGTTTGGGTTAATCTAACAGTGCATTTTGCAAAAGACTATTATTCTTCTAATTTATTGAAAATAAATTATAACTAATATGCAAGCATTGATTAGGAATAGTTTCAGAAATCTAATATAAGTTGATTTTACAGTATGATTTAGAGTATGATAATAGGCCCATTATCATTCTTTTCAAAGAATACTTGTGTCCTACAGAACAGAAAATTAAATTAAAATATCTAGCTCATGGGAAAGAAGGAAGAATAGCAAAGAGTTGAAGCATTCATATTTTAATTTATATGACGGGAAAATTACTAGTAAGAGACCAGTTCTAAATAAAATATCCAGGATGTCAAATCTGAAAACACAATATATATTAAGAATGGAAAATCAGATAGCACGTATTTTGTTGTGACCACAAGCTCTCCCCGCTACGCTGGGGACTGGAGGCACTGAGCCACTCCTGCATATAGCTCCAGCTCTCAAAAACACCCAGAATGCTTCTGGTTACAGCTGGAGGCTTGTTGTCACCTGGTATTCCAGACACAAATGGCTACTGATGCAGCTACCTTGCAGTCTTTATTCAGTAACCTCTCCAGAAAATAGAGACATTCTCTCTGCACTCTGGGCTGAAACCCATGTAAATTTTTCCTAAATCCTCTCCACAAATCTCCTTTCGCATGCAAATCCATAAATCATCATAATACTGACAAAGAATTTAACCAACACATGAAACTAATACTCATTCTCTTGAAAGCTCTGCACAGGTAAAACTCCCGGAACTTCAGGCACCTTTTCAAGGCTCTCTTCAGAGCTTAACCTGCTGAATGAGCATGCACACAACCACCTAGTCTTCCAGAACGTGCCAGTTATCACTCCAGCGCGGGTCAGGAGCGGGCCATTCCTTCCTCGTCCCCATTCTAGACAGACGACCCTGCTCTGGCGCGCAGAACCTCATTCAGTCCTATCGCCCTCACGCCTCGCAAGCAGAACGAAAGAAAACACGCAAAGTGGAAAGAGCAGTACTTACTGAAGATGGCAAACCTGGAGGAACTTTTCGAACTTTCTTTGTCTGTACCTCTGAAAGAAAACGAAGAGTCTGTGAGCTCCCTGCAGGCCCATTTTCCTAACTAAAGCAGATTAGACCGCCACGCCTTTCAGGTTAGACCAGATTTCCTTCAATCATTACCTTCACAAAACGTTGGTACCGAGATCACCCTCTATTCTGGCAGAAATCAAATTCTGCTGTTTTCATGAAAGTGAAGATGTTTTCACTTGTTAATGCTTTGATTGTTTAAAATGCTTCTTACATGGACAGCCAGGAGAAGATAAGAAGCAAGTGCTCACCATAATAGTTCTGCTACTGTAAATTGTTAACATCCCCGCCCAAGGTACTATTGAGGGGGAGTCATGAGCCTGACAATTGAGCACAATTTTATGAGTTTTTTTCCTTTTGGGGGTGGGGCGGGGTGAGGGTAGGACGAGAGGGTGGTATGAAAAAGGACAGGAAGGAAACACAGGCTGCTAACACCAGTCAGTCAAACAGAGGAGCACCTTACCCATGGCACTACTGTGAAGAGGCCTCCTTCGGGGGTTATTGCTAGAATACTGATAATACTGGGAACCAGGTTTGGTGGGCGAAAGGGTTCCTGGGTTGCCCATATCCATGTCACCTCCCAGGAGACTCTGCTAAAAGGTTAAAAAGGGAAGACAAACATATAAGGTTAATTTTTCACATTCACCACCCCCCAACTGATTGTTAGTACTTAAACCAATGCAATAAAGAAACAGCATCTGCTAAGCTAAAACCATTAAAACACAACAAAACAAAAAGGAAAAGAAAAGCAGTCTCAGGAGCTAGCCCAGAGTTTGTGGGTTTTTAACTCTTTGTTTTTGAGAGGAAGATAGAAGGGGATTCCCTTTCCAGCAATATTTTAATCTTTTAAGACGACTACCATTTTAATTTAAAAGAAAGGGGCATTTATGTAAGACTAATGTTTTCTTTATCTCAACTTAAGCTCACATCTGGGAACTATTCACGCTCCTCCTTAACAAGAACCAAGGCGCATCCGGTTTGCGAGCGCACACAACTTCGAGGCGGCTCCCCCCGGGGGTGGGAGTGGGTGCTCACGCCCACGGAGAACTCTGCTTTTGCATCTGCACCCCGTGACCTTCCACGAACTGACGCAGCCCCCGCAGAAAAGGTAATGCCAACTGAACCGGGAGGAAACTCACATCCTCACACTAACTCCCAAAATGATAGACACCGTAGGCTTTCCAAGCTAGTAGGAACAAATTAAAGAACTTCAGAATGCCCTCTTGAGGACTATCAGAGGCTAAAACACATCCCCACAGATTAAACATTTACCTGAACGCGAGAAAACTTTCACAAATATCATTAACTTATCATGGTGTGACAAATTACTAAACCTTCGAAAATGATGACACATGAAAGATTATATAATAATATTACATTTTCTAAAAACTACGTAGAAACTTACCCATAACATATAAATCGTCTGATTATACTCTGCAGTGAACACATTGCTCTTTTTAATTATTCTGATATGCTAGAAAATAAGTGTAGATACTACCATTTATATTAAGAACAAATTTACTATTTAATAAAGAAATTTTAAAATTAAGTACTAAAAATCTAACTTTATCGTTACTTGTAATCAACTTTTACTGACTGAACTAATTACTGTCCTTGATAAAGTACAGAATGTGTTTTCCCTAATCTAAATTCTAATCACCATGTCACTCACAACAGACTTAGGGATGCTTCACTAACACACTATTCACATGCAAAATACTCTAAATAGGCCAATTATGACTCTGCCCCTGTTCCCTGGTTAACCCGCTGAGAACTGAAAAATTTCACAAGGCAGTCACCAACTAAAACAAAGGGTCCTTGTTTTAAATTAAGGCAGTCTTTTTGATTCCTAAATAGCTCAACAAAGTGGCATGTCTGCTAGTGAAAGCAGTTGGTCAAATATGACCCATAAGCTGGAAAATCAAAAATTTAAACCTCCCCTTTCCACCGCCATAGCTAAATATCATAAAGAGACCCTCTGCATTCCCAGGGATTTTTGCGAGTGCTGGATGAGTAATAGATAAAGGACTAATCAGCTACTTGACAAGCCTGCCTTTGCCTGATTCCAGTTTCAGACTTTTTGAAGGGATACAGAATAAACCTTACTTTACAATACAACTCCAAGGAGGAGATTTTAGGTTGGAAGCAAATTTTGAAGAATAAACTCATTGCAAATATCTTAGTATTTACCACATAAATAGCTAATAAAAAATCAGATTATTTACTGGAAAAAATCTGACATCCACATGCTTAATTACTGCTCCTTCCAAATTTAAGATGTCAAAATGCTGTGAAATAACAAACTAAAGTGCAGAACTCTTTATAATGAAGATTTCTACAAAGTCAGGAATCCAACAGTATAACACCAAATGATTTCTTTGTCATTGTAGGAGTGGCAAAAAATTTTAGAATCTCAACCCCAAACCTCACTCCTGGTAAATCTTATTAATAAAGTCTACTATCTATTTAAGTGCAAATCCAAGTTTTCTTGGAAATGCCCACCAATAAATCTGTGACTGATTTAAATCACAACCTCCTCATAGTTTGATAAACCTACAAATAGGCCTTTATTTCATTGACAATAGGAGTTTAAACATTAAATTATCGAAAACATTCTTGTCATTTTTAATTAAATGTATTGGGTGACACCGGTTAATAGCAGTAGATAAAGTTCCAGGTGCACAACTTTACAGCAGGACACCCGTCTACTCCACTGTGTGCTCACCACCTGAAGCCTGATTTCTTCCCCTCCCCCCACACATTTGGCCCCTTTACCTTCTCAGTCTCCCCTCACCCTTCCCCTCTGTTGACCATGGAGAGCTCTGTACTCTAGATAGGTATTACCCCATTTCTTCATTTTTATTTTTCTAAAATTACACAAAATCTTCAGAAAAGGGCTGAGCAAATATGTTGGCTGAAATGCTTGTTTGTCTTCCTAATGAGCTTCACCATAGCTGTGTTTTTGTTGGTGCCGGTGGCAAAGGTTTTCACTCCCAAGAAAGTAGATGCATTCAATAGGTCAACATAAAAACAGACACACTTGCTGTGCTGTGTTTTAGCAGCATTCACAATAGAGCTGTGAAAAATATAAAATGATAACTGGACAATAGCTAACTGCCCCTGGCTGACCTTGTTGTTGTTAATTCAGAAGAAAATCATTTCACGAGCCAATTTTAAATAAATCATGCATCCAACTCTGGAATGTGCAGCCAGCCACGTGGACTACGTAGGGTGACCCAGTACTGAGACCAGACAGCACCTACAAACATTTGGTGGCTCACGATCATCTTTTTTTTTTTTTCCCACAAAGCACATTCCTGTTTCTGTCTTTTTAGACCTGTTTGTTGAGACCTTTTTCTTTTTCACTCAGTCAATAGAATCATTCTTCTAATGCAACAGAAATAAGCATATCCTCACACGTAAGGGGGGCCTAATCACTCCCCTAGGGAAAATTAAGATAAAAATATACGTATTCTTATTGTAGAGTACACTTGTGAAATGAACAATGACCATTTACTATTGTTTGGCCTTTACGTCACACATTTAACTCTGTAGCAATAAGAAAGATAAAAAAATTTCCACCAGCGGAAAAACATGAATTTACAAATTTTAAAAAGTTAACAGCATTCGACTTAATAAGTTAAATACTGCATAAAGTGGATAAGGAGTTCACTTCTATATGAATTTGTCTACATATAAATATATGAATTTAAAGCCAAATGTATGGTTAATAAGAGTTAAATTTAAAAGCTGAAGTCTACTTTTAAAATGGGCCAATTTCTCTTCGCCTCAAATAGGATTAAAAAGGTTTAGGTTTTTGACATTGTGCAAGCTCATGCTCTGCGGTTACGCTGGGTCCCGGTAGAACGCTGCCCACGTCTGCCAGGAAACCCTGGAAGCAAGATGTGGCATCTCAGAGAGCCAACCTGTAAATCTTAAACCCATAGCTTAGCATTTTGTTCAACTGTCTGCAATGTGATGAGACGAGTCCTTCCCCTTACTCACTCTTCATTTTACTGAAAGACAAACAATTTTAACACTCAAACTACTCTAACCGAAGAGTAAAACAGGCTAATACTGCCGATCGGGCTTCAATATTGGGGGGCCCACCTCCTACAGCCGGTCCAGCAGAGCGGCCCCAGCACAGCCCCTCGAATGCCAAGGGCAGTGTTCTTACAAGGCTCCCTTTCGGTGAAAACGTTTGTCGGTTTTACACCAGTTCTGGGTCTCAGGCTGTCCTCCTAACACACTGTCAACCCGCTCCCATTTCTTTTGGGGGAAGCCTTTGAACATCTTTGATCAACCACTGAACTTGGCTTATGCAACCAAGAAAGCAAACCATGAATTAAACTTGAATAACAGTAAGGCAGCATATATCTCAAATTAGATTTATAACTGAATGGTAATCAAAAATAGAACTAACTGCTTCAAGCTTAAATTATCAACTTTTTTTCTTGTTAAACTAAAATCATCTTGCTCTGGACTATTATTTCATTTCAGTCAGCAGTTTAAATGTAATGGGTGGGTGGTACATTTCTAAAAAGAAAGATTATATTTACCCTTAATTATAGATATGAGTGAGATCAGAGTACAACGAATGCTGCTTTTTGGCTTCCAATTAATTCATCTAATAGGTGAATGACCTTGAATTTCAGAGTTGGAATCTGGGGGAGAGAGAAAAGAAGTCGAAGGGAAAAAACCTCTGGACAAAGGCGAGTGTGGCCCCGGTTTCTCAGGGCTGTCTCTGACGTTGCGTCACTCCCATTACGTGGTGATCTGCTATCAGACACAACATCTTGGGGGGATGTTGTCGAACAGAGAAAAGCAGTCTCAGATGAAACCAGATTAAGCTCCTTTTCTGAACTATTGCCAAATGCTTGCGAGCCTAATTCATGTTTGGGTATTCTAGTACTCACACAGCTGCAATTCCATTCTTTCATCACAAACCTAAGTGATGTATAGTGGCTTTGTATGGTGAACTGACTCTATAAAGCCAGGAATTTACATTAATATGAAAAGAAAATTCTGAACCATGTTAAATTTAAGAATACCGTGTATGTGTGTATGTATATACACAGACACCGCTAATAGACTTTGCAGTGCTAAGCGCAAAATTCACATTGAGAAAAATTACAAATTAGATTTGTTTAAAACCCTTTTTTCTTTAAAAAAAATCACAGCCGAGGTCATTTCTACATAGTTAATTCTGCACAGAATTGGATTTTCAAAGACACTGCTGAATAAGATTCCTAACAACCATGGGGAAGTTTTTGCAAATCCCTGTCGAATAGCTGCTGCTGAATTTGCCATTTTGACCACAGAAGGGCCATTGCTGACTTACTATAGTAGCAGGAGGGGACGATAATTTTGCTGCTGTTGGCACTTACTCTGCAACGTAGAATATATCTCGCACCAAAGGGCAATGAAGAACACTGTATTTCCACCTGTCCACTTTTGAACTTCAGAGCTCAAAACTGAAGGTCAGTCTTGGACCATCTCTAGTCCTGAATTTGAAGGTCCTGGAATATGTCTTTTTGATTTATTTTTATTTCTATCCTATGCTTATTAGTTCCAACAAATGAGAGCTGGGGACATTTAGAAAGATAAGATGGCAAGGATAACTCTCATAATCAGGGACCTAACAAATTGCTATTGGGCTGCAGAAAAATGTAGATTATTAAAATGATCATTTAGCAAAGATGATCTTTTAAGGATTTTTGGTCAATGTTCTCTATCTCCACCCTAAAAGTAGAAGGCACATTGTACAGGTCAGGCGCAGAATCTAACCCTCCCAGGGAAAGACGGGTGGTGTTTTGAGGTCAGAAAGATCAGCCAGAACCCTAGCTCAGAGGCACCTGGCAATATGACTGGGGGTTAGTTACACAACTGCTCTACACCATTATTTCCTCCTCTGTAAAAAGGGAATAAAGGCCCTATCATAGGGTTATCAGGAGCGGGTGAAACAGCATATGTAAAATGCCTAGGCCCTGGCCAGTGTGGCTCACTTGGTTGGAGCATAGTCCCAGTTGGATTCCGCATCAGGGCACATACCTGGGTTATAGGTTTGGTCTCCAGTTGGGGTGTGTACAAAAGGCAACCAATCAGTATTTCTCACATCGATGTTTCCCTCCTTCCTTCTCTCCCTCCCTTCTCCTCTCTCTAAAATCAATAAGGATGCCCTCGGGTGAGGAAATAAATATACAAACAAACAAATGTCCAGGAGAGCCAGTGTCCAGCACACGGTTACCCTCCTTCCCGTGTTCCTCCAATTCATAGTCCCGTACTGTAACCCACTGGGGAGGACCTAAACGATTCCTCAAGAGTTGTGAATGACTGTCAGTCTACTCCACTTTCAGACAGAAAGCCTACACTCAGATAACAATTTTGAATAGTCACTATAAAAAAACTAAAAAAGAGTTAAATAAATAGTGATGATATAGCCTAATGGCCCAGAGTTAGAATGGCAACAAGAAATGGCTAGCTTTGTTCCATATTTAATAAAGAAACTGGCCAACAATCAATCTCAATAATTTCCGTTTAAGAGGCCATTTTCCTGGAAATGCCACAAGGATTATTTCAATTGCTCATTTAATTTTGCTTTTGCAAGCATGCGCAAAGTAGGGCTGTTAATTCAAGTACACATGAGAACAAAGCTAGTCATACTAGGTATTGCCCAACTAAGTATGCAAAAACAAAACTGTATTTGATATAATGTTTGATATCAATCACACGATGTTAAATTCAAATTCTTACTACTATATTAGCCATCAATAAATGGCTTCCAATAGGTTCAACTTTTTATCCTTGCGAGGCTAATTACAGGCATTTAATAAATGTTATGTGGTATTTACCAAGTGCTATTTGTAAAAAATATTTATTTCCCCATTACACCACAAAAAAAAATTAAATGAATGTCCTTCATCATTTTTGGTTGGAAATGTACATAACTCTACAAAAATTCAAGTCACATTTTACAAAATTATTTATTTTAGTACTGGTTATATTTCACCATTCAAAAATTGAAATATATTGTCTTTTCCTATAAACACTACACCTTATTTTTAAATGTTAGACTGTGATACAAAAGTTACTATGGTAACAATTGCTTAATGTATAAGACAGAGTCCAGTAACAACTCATGTCTTTTGGTATAGAAATTACAGCTGCCCAAAAGTTGGAAAGATTTATGCATTAACCTATTCTATTACCTCTCAAATTGAAAAAACTACACTATTCACTGTATACAATATGGTGGGAGCCTTTCTGTGGTTTCAGAAGCCCACTCTGGACCCCCTAGCCATCTACCACACAGTAAAAAGAGGGGTGCATTTCTTAGTAAGAAGATAGAAAGTTGGCACAAAGAAAACACCAAAGCAATTGGTAACCTACAATAAAAGCAGATTTGAAAACTTATGATATAAACATAACTATCTTCTTTGTGGATTAAGCCCCTCTCAGTTCAGGAAGTTTGTTTGATACATAATTTGGTAAGTATGTTATAATCACTACTTGCCTCAAAATGGTTCTCTTCAGCAATTTTGTTCCAGTGTAAAAATAGAACAATCGGAATAAGACCTGTTAACATACCTGGGAATTAGCATCGCTTCCCCTATAAATATAAACATGCGGCTAAAATAACTGTGCTGAAAAGTGTGCCTGGCCAGCCTACTAGTTTAGCTTAGCAGAAGGACATCCACTTGTCACATGCCAGCCTCCTTCTTTGTGGGTGGGGAAGGGACCACATCAAGGTTGTTGTAAGTGTCTCCCCCTCTGAGCAGGGATCTGTGAAAACCACCGTCACGGCAAGATGGCCCTCCCAGAGGGCAGGGACTGGGACCCCATTCATCCGGCTTACCAGCACCTGGCATGGCTGCTCAATCAGGTCTGATGGCCAAGCCTAGAAGATTTACTGAAATCAAGCATCCCGATAACTATCTGAACCTGTAAGCAAGGGAACAAGCTTACCGCATATCATCAGAAAACTGAGGTTATCTGGAGAAGCAGGAAATGTGCAACAGAATCTTCAATTCGCCGTGAAATGACTGGAGCCCTAACTATCTTCGTGGAGTTCTGCATGGCCTCCTGCTTCACATGGGTCTAGGTCTACTTTCAAGGTGCGTTCACATTGCTTCCCAAAGCTCTTTCTTACATGTGTGACTTGTCAAAAGTATGCGGTAGAAGGCCAAACTAGCATAGACACTAGTGAAAGGAGGAAATAGCTTCGTTGTGCTCTGACTCCCCACTGAGCTTGCTCAAAGACCGGCCGTGGTAAATGCTCACTAAACAGTGAGGTGAGTGCAGAGCAACTATTGTTGCTGGCCAAACTGAGAACTTCAGTAACTGTTCTAGATTTTTTAGCATCAATCTGTTCCATTAGTTATTCCAGCCACTACTGCTCTAATAATAGCAGTGGCAGTGGCAGCAGGAGTAGTAACAGTGAAGAGGAGGAGGAAGAATGTGCAGGCAGAGTCCTGGGAACGGAATAAGCTGTGGTAGCAGCAGCAACAGCAGTTGCAATCGAGTGTCTGCTATGAACCAGGCACAGCGGCAGATCCTTTCCACACTAACAAGCAGAAGGTACGACCCCGCCTGTACACAGGAGGACAGCAGCGTGGGAACGCTGCCTGACCCATGCGGCTGGCAAGCAGCACAGCCAGGGTGGGAATTTACATGGGCTCCACTTCAAAGCCGGTGCTTGTCTTCACTCTCCTATGCTCCCTGTCTCTATTCCTTACTCTTCATTTTGTTCTTGCCCTCACTCCACCCATTAATTAGGGGGAGTCAATGTGCTTCTCTTCAGTTCATCTTAACATCAAAAGCTCACCTCTCAAACTTACTCCAGAGGAGCCCCTAACTCAGTAGAGTAGCCCATGCCCGAGAGTGAGAGCCACTTAGCTCCCAGATGACCTCGGACAATCTGTCCAACCTTTGCAAGCTTCAGGCTTCTTATCTGGCAAATGCTGGCATAATTGTACCTACCTGTTGTATGAATTAACGTAGACAATATAATGTGTTTAGCAACATTCCTAGTACTTACTTAGCCTTGATTTACTGATAAGGAGTATTATTATATGTATCATATATATGTATCATATTATGTATAATATTTCCTGTATATGAATACAATATTATACATGTTATTATATAAATTAGGATGTAATGTGGTATTATTATTAGTACCTCTGAGTATCATTCACAGAGTACACTGCACAGTTTGTAACAGGCCGAGGAAGTGGTACACAACATGCTGTCTCAAGTGAAATCTCAGTTTAAACCTCAGGTCTCAGGTCTGAAATCTCCCACTGCCTGCGCTTCCGCTCTCCACGGCCCCGTGTCACATTCACCTTTGCCCTTGAGTTCCATGTCTTCCCTAATGAAATTCGCATTCTTTTTCCTTTTCTTTTTCTTGTTTTTTATTGTTATTTCCTTTCCCCAGTCTGCTCGCATTTCAGTCATCTCACAATTGACTACTCTTCCTTCTAGACTTTTCTTCCTACTTCATCTGAAAAAAATCACCTGCTGTAACATTTCCCATATTCCACGGCAAGTAAGTGTTTATTTGTCTGACTTGTCTCTTCTGGCCTGGAAGTCTCCCAAGGGCAGAAAGTGAGCCTCCGTCATCTTGGTGTTCCTGGCGTCTAGCACGGTAGGCCCTACTGCAGAGCATGGCCTCCATAACTAAGTAATCCATCAGCCACGGAACATTCTTACGTGACTTCACTGATTACCATCATGATGAAAACTTCTCCATCTCTAGCTGAGTATACACATAATTCCTACACCTATATATTCAGCCTCATCCTCAGCTTTTCTCCTGTGCCCCTAGAGTGGTTTGTAAGAACACACTATGAATGTTTCATTAAAAAAAAACACTACATTTGATCCTTAATATGTAAAAGATACATCTCTCTCACAAAAATTTGCCAACTTCCTAATTATTCTCTAAGCCCTTTAAAATATACTTGAGGAGTCAGCATTTGTAAAGTCTGCAAAGAAATCAGTTGTGTGTTTGTCTAAACACACACACGATGGTTTACATGTATGTTTATCTATAATTGGTTTGTGCAAAAATGATTGGATTTCCCTAAATACGTTGCATTGTCGAAGAGCTTATCATTCACCAGTGAGGCCAAGTTCTAGAGAATCCAGAACCACTGGGGTTGTGCAGGCACTGTCCAAAGACACCACACCCCTCCAGTAGGAAAGGCACTGCAGGAAAGAGGAACGAAGACGCAGCAAGAGCAAGAGGGGTGGTTTGTGGAGAGTTTTACAAAGAACGGTTACTCTGGGAAACACAGCATATAAAGCCGGCAGAAGGAATTAAAACAGCTGGCTGAGAAATTACTCTCCCTGGTAGACAGCAAGAAGTCTTCACTTGGTATTTAGCTACGGGGTTCTTAACTCCGGACGGAGAGCAGGCTGGCTCAGACAGAATCAAAGGGCAGTGGGTACTCGGCGCAGCTTAGAGGACTCGGGCCTCAGAAATGGCCAGAGCAGGCCAGGCCCTGAAGTACGACAATCAAGGCAACGACTTAAGAACTGAGCTTCAACACGATACACATTTTTGGCGCATTTCTTCATTGAAAGTCATACAGCCTAAACTTTCTTAGACTACTGAAATACCAATTTTTCTGAACTCTCTAATGAGGCGAATGTTTCCAGACAGAGTGCCACCACTAAGAACGATGTTTGTTCTAAGACAGAGATCATCAAATACTTTCCTAAAGGGCCAGAGAGTAAACATCTTAGTCCCCGCCAGCCATAAGGTCTCTGTTGCAACTATTCAACGCTGCTGGTGCATCACGAAACCAGCCACGCATATTGTGGAAATGAGCAGGTGGCGCTGTGTTCCAAATAAAACTTTATCTATAAACACACGCTATGGGCCAGGTTTGGCTCCAGGCCATGGTCTGCTCACCCCTTTTCTAGGATGAAGGTCTAGTTTCTTTATAGAACTGTATATCCTGAAAGTTAAATTGCTTTGCCATGGTAGAAAAACTGCAAAACCCCTTCACCCCTGCCCCACTGTGAATCTTCATACGCTGCTGTCAGAATGTAGCTTTCTAAAGCCCAGAACTACTCTTTGTCTCTCAGCAGAAACACCTTCAGAATTTACAAATACCCCTCCTCCCCCCTCCCACCCCCCTCCCAGGCAACTTCAAGCCAATCCACCTTGCAGGCCTCTCTCTTCTTCCATACATTTAGTCCACCTACTGTGAGCACCTACTGTGAGCCAGCCACTGGTGCACGCCCTGGGGGTGCAGAACCTACACACCCGTGTCTTCCCCTCCGTGTGATTCCAGTGAGAATCACGTGGAACCACATGGAACTGGGCCTCCCAACTTCCAGCTTCAGAGTTTCAGCCTTGACCTCGGCATTAAGTAGTGACCCGCCCCTCTTCTGAAACCCCACTCAGAACTCGCTCAAGGAAATCCTTCCTAGATATACATACTAACCAGTCTCCAGTCTCTCGGTTGACTGGATATTCACACATCTATTTTACAAGCTGCTCTCACTCGTCATGGGAAAGATGGTATTTTAACAATGAGCAACCAACTAACTTCATGGATTTGGAACAGAAGTGTAGTTTCTAAGTTTTCGGGTAGGAACTGTAGAGCATTTGTATCCATCTACAGTCTATCTCCAAGGATATAGAACAAGTGTATGTTTCATTAAGTTTTATCACATCCCTCGCTATAAAAGTATGTAGATGGGGAGCATATGACACACTACCTGAACGGGTTCACAAGCCAGCGTAACAAAAATCATGAAGGGATTCAGCAGCACAAACACTTCTAAGACACCAAGATAATCTCATATATCAATTTTTAAATGAGCCAAATACTTTAATCTTTCATACAAATATTTTGCCAAAAAGTACTTGAGTAAAATTAATCTGATGACTCAAAATTAAATTAGACTTTTAATGCAAATACAAACAAAATGACAAATAGAGAAAAGTGAGCAGGGAGAGGGAGAACATGAGATTCTGAAATGATTCTAATTTTATCTGGAAAACTAAATGCATGATAATTATAGCTAAGACGTATTTTTACAAAAAGGTTGGGAAAACCTACTGTATCCACATACATATGTGTGTGTGTATACACATACATGTTTTAAGCAAAGTACATGGAAACAACTGGGTGCCACTGCCAGAAGGGACAGACATAGCAAAGGACGCACAGAGAGATTTGTGATGAAGGCTCTGGTGTGCCGCCTCTCTCGGCTCCCCGGGCAGCGGTGGCGGCGGCAGACCTTCCGGAGAGCCCAGCAGGCTTCCAACTACACAGGCTCTGGGAGGCGCACACGGTGGAGAACTAACCTTTTCAGGATGAAAGCTCCTATTTCAGAACTCGCTTCACAGCATTTTTTAACCACGTAGATGGGCCTTCTGTACTTGACATTGCTAAGTCTTATGTGAACTCTAAGAAAGACATCATTTATATGATGGACCTAAAATGCTTTAACAATAATATCTGCTCTATTTGTTTTCTTCTTCCAGGAAAGACAGATATCTAATTTATTTTTCATTTGTGCGTTCACAATCCCTTGTCCTCAACTTTGATATTCCAAAAGCTCTGAAAACTTTTTGTAGTTTTGTGATAAACCTGAGCTGAGCTGATATGAGGATATCTACAATCTTTTTTTATCCTCCGTGGTGTGACTACTCACATGTTTGCTATAGAAATAGCCATCCATTTTATTATGGGAAGCTGATCAGATTCCATGTGGAGGGGGGCAGTGACAAAGAACATGTTAATGCACCATATTAACTCCCTAAAATGCAGCTTTCGATTCCTTTAGAACACTCACACCTAGCCTGCCCAAGCAAGCATAGTGGACCTCTGCAGAAGCCCAGTTTGTCCCAACCTAGTAGATCAGCTACACAGAGACAGTGTGAGACCTTTCCTTTGGCTTGCCACGTTAACTTTACATCTCCTGGACAGCATTTTTCATACTCAGAACTACTACTCCTATCTAGTAACATTTTTTGATGTTTTAGTTTGCAAACTACTTAGCTGGTTCCGCCCATGTAGCAGAGGTAAAGCCCCACCCACCTCCCTGAGGGCCCAGTGTCATCTTGGCTCTGGAGCGGGTGATCCACACTCAAAGGCAAGTTTCTCTCAAGTTCTGCAGCACACAGATCTAAAATTGTAAAGGCAACCTGGGATAGATCAGCTGTGTCTGTGTGTGTGTTTATGCACATACATATATTTTATATACATTTACATTTATTTATGTACTGTCCCCATCCAAATACCCATACAACAGATCCGCCATCCTCCTTCCGCCTGCCAACACAGACAACACAGCTCCTGCAACTCCTATTCCTTTGCCTGACATGCCAACACTGGCTGCAGGATCTGAGGAAGTTACGACAGAGCAAGAAGTTTTCGTATTTCAATCAAGTTTCAGGCTACTATTCTTTAGAAAACATGCACAACCCCTAAGTTTATTCCTTCCACAAATAGCATTATGTTCCAGGAACTGTTCTAAGCACAGGAATAAATCACAGTAAAATATAAGTTTCACTTAAAATGTGCAAAAAAACAAGAATAAAATAAGCACATTAGTAGAGCAGGTTTGCAAGGCACCCTGTAAGTTCAGAGAGAAGAATGTCAAATACGATACAAAAACTGTAAAAACATGCAAAAGGAATGAATTATAAATGATAACACTCCAGGTAAGATTTAATATGCAGAAAAAACTACATTAAAATAATTTGCCTTGAGAATTTTGTATCCCCCGCCAAAGAAACAGCCAATAGACCCTAACGCACACAGGTGACAGAGGACAAGACAGACTTTATGGTGGGGAGCGGACTGCAGCCCATGAATTCACCGAACATCAATCTGAACACCACGAAAAGAGAATGACCAAATATGATCTTGATGTGAAGCAAAGCAATGTAAATAAGGCAATCCATGAGAAAAACAGACCCTACATCTTATCAAAACTTTAGATTCAACTGTTGGTTTACAGAAAATATAGAGAATCCCCCCAATCTAGATTGGGGATATTATACAGAAAAAATAAACCAGTTATAATATTAAAAAGGAGAGGCACACAGAATGTTATATTTTACAAAGACTTAAGAGACCATGATAATCAAATGCAACGCACGAACCTTGTTTGGATTTTGATTCAAACATGCCAACTGTAAAAAGACATTTGCAAGGCAACTGGGGAAAATCTCAGTACGCTATTAAAGTATTACGGATAGTTTTACTAGCTGCGATACCGACACTGTGGCCGTGAAAGACAAAGACGGGGGGCTTATTTGTTAAAGATGCTCCAGAAATGTTTGTACATGAAAGAATACGGTGTCTGGGAAAAGAATACGCTGTCTGGGAACTGTTTAAAACATTTCAGAAACATAAAATGGAAGGGATGCTACACACACGCGCACACACACACACACATATATGAGATTTTATATATATATATATAAAAGATTGGGGAAATAATGACATCCATTGAAACTGGATGATGGATACATGATGGAAAATTTTGTAATTTTCTCTATTTTTTGTGAATTTGAAAATTTCCATAATAAAAATGATCCAAAAGTTTAACATACCAATAAAACACATTCTACGTATTTTTAAACTTAAAGAAGACTGACACTCAGATTGCCTTGTGAACACCAGCAGCAGGGTTAAAAGCTGCAGATTCCTTTAAGATTTAAACTCTGTCCCTTTCTTAGGGTGACGGAAGGTTTAAAACTGGCAGAGAGACAAAGTTTTTTCAGCTACTAGATAGATTCAAGGTCAAGCAGTTGATCAGAGAAAGAATCGGAAGTCCCACCTGATCTGAGGACCAGCTCATAAAGTTGCCCCACTGGCCCTGTGGCAGGACGCTTAGTTCCTTTAAGAGTCAGAGGCAGAAGCCACGGAGGTCCATGAGGAGTCAGGGAGAGACCACAGCCCCTTGCTCGGAAGGAAGGAAACACTCTCGTTCCCAGCAAGCACAGAAGGCCGCCAGCCTCACCCACTCCCCCTGTGAAGCCGTATTACACTCATACCTGCGCAGGTGCTCACTGTGAAATTTAAAAATATTTAAAGGCTCTAATTTTGGCATTAAGGCAAAAAAAGATATGGGGAGGGGGCAAAAACCAGCAGCTGGATTTTTTTTTTTTACCCTGGCATAAATAAAAAATGTATTCATTAAATGTTTATAAAAGTCAAAATTCAGCAGTTCGCTAAACTGGGTTATTTGGCTACTGCTCGAACATCAACCTGTCAATCTGCGGGAGAAAAAAGCAGCACATCTTTAGCTTTCGGAATACCAAAGGTTTTTCTCTTACTCTACACCGGTCCAAGGGAAGTTGCTGCTCCCCGCCCCCAGGCCCTGGCCGAGCGGGTCTTCCCGCCTACTGCAGGGAAATGGGTGGGGCTTCGGGACCCAGGTGCTCCCTTAGTTTCCAAACAGCTCTCCCCAGAACAAGCACACTCCCACCCCACCCCCAACTCTAAGTTTGAAAACAGAAGCAGAAAATCAACTCAGCAAAGAGCTTCAGCCATCATGACCTTAGGACTTTCTAAGTACTCCCTCCTAAGGGCAAAACTAAGGTTTAAAAGGGGGCAGCATGACTGCAAAATTTGAATTCCATATCTAGCCAAATTGAACTCAAAGAGTTGGTCAAAATAAAGACAATACAGAAAATTTAAAAATTCTGAGAATGTATAGCCCACACATACTTCTAAGGAATTACATAAAGGTGTACAAACCACACAAGGACAAAAGTAAGCAAAAAAGGGGGGGGGCATGGTCCATAGAAATACTAGGATGTGACAAAGAAACCTCAGAGTAACATCTATTTCACTGTTGATGCAATAAAAAGAAAACTTTAGAAGGAAGTATACTGATCTCAACATGGAAGGTAAAGGAGAAGTGGAGAAACTGGGGAATTAAAAATATGCTAAGGGTCACTGAAAAAAATATGCTAAGAATCACTCTTACCCTTTTTCAGGAAATGTACAGATACTAAGCAGCTCTAGATTTTAATAGAAAAATATAATTTTAAATGTGTGAGTTAAAAATAAAAGGGCACATTTTATGATAAAAAAATAAGATGCCTAATTCTCATATTATTAGGGGGGAAGCAGCAAAGAAATAAAACAAAAGCCATGTGATCAAGCCAAGAAAAAAAAAGAGGTTAAACAAGAAAACTTGGGATATATAAAAGTTAACATGGCAAAAATAAGTTCAATATTAAATGTAACCTTATTTTGTTTTGTTTATTTTCAGGTGATATTCCAGTTAAGTTAGTGGCTGTTGCATAAGACTAGAAAAATGTAACGCTAAATGCTGTGAATAACAGACCACCAAGAAGAAAACAGGCATGACATATGAAAACTAAAATGAGATAAAATATATGTAAGATAAACTCTACCAAAAAAAGAAAGCATGTGTAGCAACATTATCAACTGAAAGCCCATCCAAGGCAAAATTAATTAAAAAAAGAAGAATATTTAACATGATGAAACATCTAGTGCATCAAAAAAATAAAATATTCATGAACTTCTAATGTTTATTTATATCATAGCTTTGAGGTATATTTTAAACGTTATGAATACAGGCAAAACTGGTAAATCCACAATCAAAGTAGAAGACTAGAACAAATCTCTTTGAGAAATTTAAAGCAAGTAGACTGAAAATAAGTAAGACACCATTTAACATATTAAAATAGAGAAAACTGAGAGTATTCATTCTTTTCAAAGGCATGCAGAATGTTAAAAAACTGATAGTAAATGAAGCCACAAAGAAAGTCTAGCTAAATCACCCCAAAGTAGGAAATACCCATGACATTCCCCCACAGGAAATGCAATAAAATAACAAATTAAAAAAAAATAACATAATCATAGTACCACCATGAAAACATTTTATTAAAGTGGAAATTTTAAAACAGTGTTTAAATTACTCTTGGGCTAAATAGAAATCTTAAAGTGACATTTAAAACAACCCAGGAATCAATGACAACAGTAGTGTTATATAAAAAATTCTATGGGATACGGTCAAAGAAGTAACCAAATGTAAAATTATGGCCTAAAACCACATACTACAACATGTAAAAATAAAATTTTTACATACAATGAAAACATACAGCACAAAAAACTAGAAAAGTTCAAAATACTAAACAAATGAATTGTAATTGCAAGAGAAACTTACGAAATAAAACTAAAAGAAAATGTAGATTGATTATAAAGCCAAAAGAAAATTTTGTTAAAGGCCAAAGAAAAGATAAATCTCTGGCACATCTGAGAGATGTAACAAAAACAGGAAACAAATCCCCAAGATTACAAACTGTATTTGGATAAAAATCTTAAGATATAAAGAATTTTTTAAGAGGACTATATGTATAATTTTATGCAATAAATTATGAAGTCTAAAGATGGATATTTCATAAGACAATATAAACTACGATTGAAATACATTTAATTAAAAATTTAAAAATTAGTCAAAAATACAATTCCAAAGAACCAGCTCCAGGCAATTTCTCTCAAATGTCAAAAATCTCTGTCCTACATAAGCTATTTTAGGGTCCAAGAAGGAGCAGAAAAACTTCCTGATGCGTCGGACGGGGCGTCACTAAGGCCAGGTGTCACCTAGGCACGTAACCAGAAAGGAGCACGGCAGGCCCCTCTCCGGGCAGCTCGTGAACACACAGAACCCGGGGCCACGTGGGGCCACAGAATTCCTGGGACAAGCCCCGAGTTTCACTTTATTATTAAACCCTGATTTGCAGGTTTACACAAAATTGTTAATGAATCATAAATATATAAGAACATATACTAGTACACAAAATACAATTTTAGGTCAAAAGGCAAAGCAGAGTCTATCTCAAGAGGTTTAACATGACTTAAAAGTTTTAAATTGTTATAAGTATAGGGCTTCAGTTTGAAAATACACACATATTCATCTTAAGAAGTGATGGGTTACAAGAACATTTTCTCAGTCTCCTAGAAGCTCACTTATTTAATGGTGGAACACTAGATGGTTCTCTGCTCAACTCAGAAAGGGCGAAGCTGACCAGTATCCCCATTGTTCTTTCAACAGTTTGCCTGAGGTCCTGCCAGGGTGTCCGCACAAGGGGAGCACACTGAGAAGATGCTTGAAGAAATGACACTGTAAATATTTGCCAGTGATGTTCCTTCTACAGAATCTTAATCATGGGAAAGAAGGAAGGAAAGAAGGAAGGAAGGAAGGGAGGGAGGGAGGGAGGCTGGCTACCAGGGGCTAGTTAAGAAAGCTCTATAATGTTATGATTTATAAGATCAACATACAAAAAATAATAATAATACCAACTTTCCTATATATCAGCTAAATAATCAAAAATTATAATGAGAAATTCCTGTTTAAAAGAAAACTCCTAAGAGCAAAGTTAGTAAGAACATTTTTTAAAAATGCAAAACCTTCCTGGAGCCACACAAGTAAATCTATAAAAGCGGGGGCAGGGGGGTGGGTTTCCTAAGTTCTCTTCAACTTATCTATAAATGCAGTAGGGACGGTTATCCCTTTTAAGTTTATATTTTACTCAATATACTTCAGTGTGTGACCTTTTAGGGTAGTATTCACGTGTTATTTTACATTTTTTGAAGCCATTAAGGAAACAAAAATGCTATGTAGTTGAGGCTCGCAAGAAGGCATGGCTTTGGGGATGCTGTAGCTAGACTAAAACGTTAGTTAAGTCACAAAACTCTTCTATCACAACTCAAAGGCATCCACTTTTCTTTGTTTCCAGCTCAAACCCAGGTCCGCAAAGAAGTGGTGCCCTTTCTGAAGCACTGTTCACTCAAAACTGGCATTCCACGCGCTCTTCGTGGTTCAAGGCTTTCTTTCCCACTCGCGGGTCTCACATCCCATCCGACTTCCCCACACTTGACTTTGGCGTGCCGGTGTCCCCCGTTCTCAACACACAGCCAGCCCAGTTAACCTGCGGGGACACGTCTCTGACGCCTGTGGGGACCGGCCCTGCGGAACCTCAGTGGCTTCTAACTCCTCTGCTGAAGCACAGCATGGGACTTTCACTGTCCAAATAGTTAATCAAGCTGTTGCTTTTTTTTAATAGATGCTAGGGAAACCATTTTTCAAATGGTCATTTAAGAGCTTAGCTTTCCTGGGAGAACTTCAGCAAGGACTTCCTACCTCCACCCTTTCACGAATGTGGCTCAGCAGGAAAGGTACAGCCACCCTGAGCAACAGCTGGGACACCAAATCCGTGTGTCAGTAAACTGGAAAACCGAGTCTCGTTCTTTCCGAGCAACAACCTGCCCACCAGTCCTCAGATCTCGTCCCACCGACCATATTTTTCAACTAAGTGCTTCCCCACCAACACGCTATGACTGACCTCCAGCTCCTGACCCATCTGGTGAACACGATAACATAAAAATGCTTTAGATCAAAAGCAACTGAAGAGACGTAACAACTAATATGATCTGTGACCCTGGATTGCATCCTGGACAAGAAGAAAAGCTATATAAAATAGTATTGGAAAAGTTTGCAAAATTTCAATAAAACTATGAATTAGATTTTTAAAATGTGGAAAGAGGTACCCAGTGGGAGGTAAGAAGATTAAGCACCTTCTCTGAGGACAGATGGGAAGAAACGGGTGAGACAGCAGTTCTTGTTTCAACTTAAGAACACATCACAGTCACACGCATCTCCCTTTACCTTACAGTAGGATAACTGTAAACAAACCACACGTGGGAGTAATCCCTAAACCCTCGCCCTACCTAATGGAATTAGTTTTCTTGTAACATGGAATAAAATAATTCACTTTATCCTATTATTACCAGGAAAAATATGAGAGTCAAGCACAGGAGGACGCAAGTAATATTTTAAGTGGTTATGCTTACATTTATGTGATAACAACAGTTACTGGGTATATCCCATAAAGTTATCCAAAAAGCTACTGAAGTTTTGTAGCCTTTGATCATGCCAACCTGGCTATATCACGAATGACCTTGAACCCCACCATACTGCCACAACCCCAACAATGTGCCCTCCACATCAACCATTCTTTTCAGCGAAAAGCTGCATTTTACTTGGGGCACTGGACATCTACAAAAACAATTCCATAAATGCTACTAATATTTAAAGTCAAGGGTAATTCCAGACTGTGTTGAACTGGGTATTATTTTGTGGAACATGACACATTATGTCCAGGGGGCAAAGAGCCAAATCCTGGCCATTGTTAGCCACTTCATAGCTCTAGAAAGATTACTTCACTTCCTTCTTTTACTCTATAGACTAGAAATAAGATCATCTAATTTTTTAGTTAATATTACTATGTCATGTTCTTTCAATATGATATTAGGCTTTGAAAGTTTCTTAAAAAATATATCAGAGCCCTGGCTGGTATGGCTCAGTGGTTTGAGCACCGGCCCAAGAACCAAAGGGTTGCTGGTTCGATTCCCAGTCAGGGCACATGCCTGGCTTGCAGGCCAGGTCTCCATTTGCAGGTGTGTGAGAGGCAACCAGACATTGATGTTTCTCCCCCTCCCCCTTTCTCTAAAATAAATGATAAATAAAAAGTAAAAAATATGTATCAGAGAGAAAAAGAGGTCTACCTTCTCAAAAGGAAATTGCAAAGACTAATAATGTTACCAAAGCTAGAAGTTAGAACAAAATGTAAGGTTTCACTAAGAATACTTGACCTAAAGATATTAGAAACAATGACCTATTCAAAGATACTGCTCACTCTTGCCCACCAACAGTCAAAGATAAGTTATAGCTTACTAAAAACTTTGTTTTATGATAATAGCCAGCAGTTACTGAACACATTCCATGTGGCAGGCTCTTCTGTTTTACATATACTAAATTATTCAAGCCTCACAAAAACCTACGAAGAAGGTGCTAATATTAATGCAGTTTCACAGGCAGGAAGAAAGCAAAGCTATAGAAAGTTTAAAGAAGCTGCGCCAGATGGGACACTGGCAAAGGTTGGCACCATCATCCCCTACTCAGGACACCCCTTGAGTGTGGCTGTGCTCCCCAGGCCGTGGCGTAGATCGATCAGGCTGTGGGCCGTCTGATACATGTAAACTCTTCCTCTTCCCTACACACAACACCCGGAACACTCTGGTATTCATTATGCACTCCAGAAAACTCTTACAGCTGGGAAAGAAGGTTTAAAATAAGACAGTTATCCACACTAGTGTGCATATAAACAAGAACTGCTTAACACAAAGAAGGAATGTTTCAGAGAGATGACACAATGAAACTGGTCTTCTGAACAGAGGCTGATTTGAGAACCACAAAAGTTGCTTTGAATGAAGGCTTAAAATAAGATATCTCTTACAAAACTAGCCTACCACTAAAATGATCTCAACATTCTATTCACAAAAAAGATGTCAAGTTCTCAATATCTGATCTACCTCATTCCTATTCATTAGATCCTCCTGCTTTCAAATAACACATTTAGTCTAAATGTGACTAAATTTACTAGTAATAGTTATTTATATCAAAATATAAATGTAGAAAGTGCAAGACATTTTTTTTCCTCTCTTTTTTAAGAAGCAGCATAGTGGGGTGGAGGGCAAGAGGAGGAAGGGAGGCAGAAAAACAGGCAAATCTACGTGGCATAGACCAAAAAATGTATTAATTCAACATTTTCCTGACCGGGTTGTACATTAGTGTGTCTGCCAAAGTTAGAAGAAAGGGTGCACGGGGGGGGGGGGGGGGGGGGGGCGCGGGTTAGTGTGAGTGAAGAGCCAACTCAAGGGCAGCAACTACACCGCAGGCGGCAGCTGAGAAGGAGGAGGCAACAAGAGCCCCAGGAGCACCAGGGGGCCTCCATGCCCGAAAGCCTGCTTGGGAAAGGCAAAGAATTCACCAGGGCAAGGGAGACAGGCCAAGCGGACTCACTCGCAAGAGCAGAGCCATTCCCCCGGAGCGTGAACCACTTCGGTTACCTTTGTGGGGCAGTTAATTTACTCAGCTCTGGGGTCAGTTTCAACACTCTTACTCTAGAAAGCTACAACTTATTGTTTAAAAATAGAATTAATCATTAGAACGGTAGTAATAGAAATAGGGCAGGTATGTAATAGAGGTCAAGCCTTGATCCTTGCAGTGGTGGGCTGACACACCACCTCAGGAGGAGAGCTGCATTGCCATGGTGTGAACACCCCCACTACGGCTGATTTCAAGCTACTAATGGTTCAAGAGCCAGGCTACAAAATTCCTGAATACTTCACTACTAGCTCCCCCTTTTCACCCCAAGTTTGTAAGTCAGTTTTAGGTCCTAAAGACTAAATTACTTAAGGAACTATGTGGGAAAATTAAAATTATAGAGTTATTCATTTGAATAGTAATCCTGGTTTTCTGTATGATTGCCATGATGATAATCATTTTACCCCTATTTATCAGTATTAAAATTAACTTTAATTATAAATTTGGATGAAACCCCAAAAGATTCCAAATAGCCAAAGCAATCTTGAGAAAGAAAAACAAAACTTGAGGCACCACATTTCCCAATTTCAAAATATATTATGAAGCTATAGTATCAAAACAGCATGAAGCTGGCATTTAAACAGGCACATAGACCAACAGACCAGAATAGAGAGCCCAGAAATAATTCAGGCATGTACAGTCACCTGACCTTTGACAAGGGCACCGGGAACACGTAACGGGAAAAGAACAATCTCTTCCGTAAGTGGCGCTGAGGAAACTAAATATCCACATATGTAGAGCAAAACCGGACCCCTGTCTTATACCACGCATAAATTAGCTCAAAATAGATTAAAAACTTAAATACATTAAGGGCCAAAACCATACAGCTCCTAGGAACACAGGGGGAAATCTCCTTGACTTTGGTGTTGGCAATCACGTACTGGAAGCACAGGCAACAAAAACCTAAAATAATCAAGTGACGCTACATCGAACTGAAAAGCCGCTGAGCAGCAAAGGAAACCATCAACGGAGAGAAAAAGGCAACCTGCAGGGTGGGAGAAAACATTCGCAAGCCATGCATTTGATGAGAGGTTAACATCTAAAACATATGGGAATTCATACAACTCAGTGGCAAAAAAAAACACAAAACAATCTGATTTTTAATAAATGGGCAGAGCACCTGAGCAGACATTTTTCCAAAGAACACACACACACACGGCCAACAGGTGCATGAAAAGGTGCTCAGTGTCAGCAATCACCAGAGAAGGGCAAACAAAAACCACAGTGAAACATCACCTCGCTCCCAATAGGATGACCATTCAAAATCAAACGAAAACCAGGACACAGACAAATGCGGGCAAGGATACAGAAGGAGGGGGTCTCTGCACTACCAGGGACTGAAAACCGGGATAGCTACTATGGAAGACAGCACGCAGGTACCTATAAAATTAAAAACAGAACTACCGTGTGATCCAACAATCCCACTCCTGGGTATAGATTCAAAGAAACCAAAATCCGTACCTTGAAGAGGTAGCTGCACTCGAACGTTCACTGCAACATGCTTTACAATCCCCCCAAATCGGAGACACACACACCCGCGCGCACGCAGCGGGCTCCTGTTCAGCCCCAAAAAGAAGGATGCTCTGCCATTTCAGACAACGAGTGTGAGTCTGGAGGGCATTCACAGTGAAACAAACCAGCCAGGGAAAGACAAACACTGTATGGTGTCCTTCATATGTGGAATTCTTTAAAGAAAGAACAAGCAAACTTATAGAATAAAAAATAAACCAGTGGCAGCTGATGGGCTGGGAGCGTGGTGAGACTGGGGAGAGGCTGGTTACACCTGCAGCCACATGAGGAGTAAGTTCTGAGAACCTAATAATGTACAGCATGGTGACTGTAGTTAAAAACCGTGTACTGTGTGCTTAAAATTGGCTAGGAATATTTCTTAAGCACTCTCATTACACAAATTTAATTATCTGAGGTGACAGTTGTGTTGCTTTACTTGGCTGAGATACATTCACAGTATGTCCATATATCAAATCACCATGTATACTTTAAATATATATAGAATTTTATTTGCCAATTATAGATCAATAAAGCTGGAAAAATAAAATTAAGGAGCTGGAAGAATTTTTAAAATTAAAATTTTTAGCATATTACTATTCACATTTCTCTCAATGAGGTATTTGAAACAAAATTTATCTCTATTTTTTAAAAAAATCATATAATTGACAAAAAATAAATTATTAAAATTCAAGTCTTTTCTCATCCCATCACTTTCAAAGCAAATGGGGTGAAGTGTCCTGGGAAATCATGAAATTAAGATGTTACTTACATTGATATTTAGTAAGTGGGTGCGGGTGACATGAACATGCCATGTGTTCTAACTGTGTTCACACGGAAGGACCTTACAGGTGAGTGAGCGCCAGCCTGCGCTGCCCCGAGCTCTCGCCGCTCTGGCTGAGCACGCAGAGCGTTCACTAAAAACTGACCGAACGGTGTTACTCTGCCACAAAACGTGATACACACTGAACTGCACACGACAGGTCTGGCTTCTGTCCCTTGTGGAATCACCTATGGATTTAAAAGTGTAACAGGCAGCAAAATCACTGTAGCATTCAGAGACACAAACCGAAGACACCCCACTGTATTCGTTCATACACATGCAAGTGTGTACCACTAAGAAAGTCAAACAAAAGGCATACAGGACATCTGTTTTGGAGTCGATTCCATTTTCCTGCACTGTATGGAGCGTGGTGGCAAAAGTCGCCAAAACGAGCACGAGGCTGGCCAGGGCCTGTGGAAGGAACCCTTGGACAGGTGCCTCAGTGCACTGCTGCTTACGCATGTGTGGAACAAGGCGCTGGATTATAAGATCTCTGACGGATCAACGTACTCTAATAAAAGTATGTGAAAACAGTGATTTACTGAAAACTTTGAGTAATACTGGACATGGTAAGAAGAATTCCAGCTTGGAAACTGGCAAAGACCCCAACCTCCTTTTGCAGATGATATCTGGACTTTCTAACTGAAGGTAACAGGAGCAATTCTAGAAAGAAACATGCCATAAAAACCAAGGAGTGGAATTTGCTAAATTAGTTTCAGAATACTCCTTCTATACCTGCGTTCACATACATTTTCCTCCTTCCTCAAAGGGGCACTGAGGCAGTTTTGGGAGGTGGAAGTTGCCCAGGCACTGCCTTCCTAAGGCAAGGACGTAAAGCAGTCACCTCGCCCTGGCTGGTGTAGCTCAGTGGACTGAGCATGGGCCTATGAAGCAAGGGGTTGCCGGTTTGATTCCCAGTCAGGCACATGCCTGGGTTGCGGGCCAGGTCCCCACTGGGGGCCACATGGGAGGCAACCACACATTGATGTTTCACTCTCTCTCTTTCTCCGTCCCTTCCTGTCTCTAAAAATAAATATTTTAAAATAATAATAAAAATAAAAATAAATAAAAAAGAAGTCACCTCGCCTTTATTAGTTAAAAAAAAAAAAAGAAAAGAAAAAAATTGCTTTCTCTCTTAGAACTGGATATCATCAATTATAAGATGCCACTGAATATGAGATACATCACTATTTACCAGCAAGAAGGAAAAAAAGTTTCCAATTAAATCGGCATACCACAAATTTCTGAGATGTTGAAATGTGCAAAAGGCAAGGCCTTGAGACAGCGCTCCCAGCGACTTGACCCAACCACCTTCCCAGAGGAACGGTGGCCAGCAGGTGGGTCACGAGTCCCATCTGACTCAGCCCCCTCTCTCCACCCTCATCACCTTTACCAAACTTCATGAACCTTTCTTTTTAAAGGGCAATCATTTATCGTTTATACTGAACAGAAAAAAAGGAAATCATTAATGGAGACTACATGTATATCTCTTGAATAATTTCTGCATTTCTTCTTTTCAGGGGCAGAGGGTTTCTGCTTAATATGCGTTATTTTGAGAACGTGTCCGCTAGTCCTGAGATAAACCTAAAGGCTGCCAGTCAACGTTCTCCTCCCTCATTCCCCGTTCTGATGGCCGCAGACACGGGAGCCAGGAGGGATCTCATAGACCGTTTAGGCCAAGTCTTCACTTTCCAGAAGTAGAAACTGAGACTTAAAAAAAACTGCTACTTAGGTCGGAGGCAGGACAATAACTCATTTATCTGACCCCCAGTCTAGGACCTGCCAGCTCCCAAACACTCTGCTCAAGTATTCCTCTTTTAGATGATCAAGGACAACTCAGAAGAGTCTTTCTTGTTTACTTGTCTGAATTTCCTCCAACCAGCTCAACGGCGCTCCTTCTCTAACATTAGCCCCCAAATGAAACCGCACTGTACGGCACTGGAGCACTGAAAGTTTGACACGGATTACTCCAGGTTTCTCAGAGCTTCCCTTCTCACCCAGGTTCAGAGACAAAAGGACTTGCTAAGTTGCAAATAATAGGAACTATGCAAAGCAAAGAAGTTAAAGCAATGTGTTCAATATTCCCATATACTATCCCTTTCTCAATAAATTTCATAAATGAATGTATTGAACTAGATGCTTCTTGTTAAACTTAAGATTAGACTAAATTCATCATTTAAAGTAAATTGTTTCCAAATGTAGGAAGCATCCCTGGTGTGACTCAATTCAAACCAAGCTCTACATGTCTACATGATATAGAGGCCCTAATAGATGGTCCAGATTACAGAGCTTCACTGGAAGACATTTATACATGACAAAGAATTAAAAGTTCCAACTCCCATATGGAAATTTATATAATAATTCCCCTATCACAACAGTCCGGCTAACTATTTCTAATTCATAGGAAATGTCCTGGAGAGGTGGTCCTTGCTTCTGTAGGGCTAGCCATACATTCCAGGAAATGCATAGGTTATAATCTTAGAAAAATTCTGGAATCTGCTACAAATAGGGCCGTGTCAGGTCCAGCTGAGGAAAAAAACATATTGAAAGAGAGAAACACGACATCCCAAACCACACACACCCCAGGCACCACTCCTGCTACACAAGCCAAATGTGACTTTCAAAGAAGACTCTAACGTTACGTTCCTAGGGTTAAGATGTGCCGCGGCCGCCGTCTAGCCTCACCATGAAACACCGCATCTATGCCGAACGTGAACTTTTTACCCTAATTCCACATTCTCACAACAGCTGAAGCCCCGTAGCCAATTACTACCAAGACCTTTCATGCTGTCCTAGCCCCTTCACCAGGGTGCTGGGTGTCCTGTCTTCCTCTACCTAGGTGAACTTACAGTCACTCCAATAAGCGACCCTTTTTTGACAAAACACGCCGACCCAAAACGGTCAATGGGCTACTATCCTCCTCTGAGCTCTTCAATGACGCTCGCTGCCTAGCGAGCCAGAGGGCTGGCAGGCGGGGCAGCCCCCTCAGAGCTGCAGAGAGCTCCGCGCACGTCTCCGTGGTGTTCAGTCAAACTGCAAAGGAGACAAGACGGCCCTCTGACAACAGACAGCTGTCAGTGAGATGACATCCTCACGCTTGCTAGGCCAGTGAGCAGCAGTGGAGGTGACAAGTGTTTGGCTAATCAGCTTGCCTCTAAAATCACAGCCCTTCCCAGCGCTGCTCCCTCCAGCACTGGAGGCGACAGCCTGTGCAGCCTCCACCTCTCCTGTTCTCCGGGCGCGCCTGTGTGTGTGTGTGTGTGCCTGCCACTCACTCACTCCAGGGGTACCGGTACTGCCACAAAGGCTCTGGTCCATCCGGTACGTGTGGAAACAGAGACCAGACCACAGAAGACTGGAAAGCAAGATCGGGGAAAGAAATCCCTCTAGCACAATGACCCAAGAGTAAACAGTGCTAACCTAATGTATTCAGAGCTGGTTCACACAGAGAAGGAGTCATATCAATATTACAGGTAACTAAAAACATGTATTAGGAACGAAGAGGCAAAACAACCCACTTAGCTTTTCCCCCCATCCTCCATCTTGTCTTTTCCCCCTCTGGCCACCAGGGGGCAATTTGGAGATAGATCCTTGGAGGCTGAAGTTCCGGGCTTTAACAACTACATCAATGTTGAGCGGAATGAATCTGGAAGTAGGAAAGAAACTCAGGGGATCTGGAGAGTGAAAAAGTGAGTTCTCCAAAATCTTGCACTTATTTTCTTAATTAGCTAACTCTTAAGCTCAAAAATATCCCCTCAAAACTAATAATCACATGCTAAATTCACTAAGAAGCTACCTTATGAGCCTAATAGGTTATTTTCATCCACTGCTAGTGAAAATACTTCCCTCCCCTTCCTTGCTTATACTTCTCTTTGGTTTTCAAAAGAGCAGCTGGTGGGAAGTGGAGGAATCAGGAAGAAAAACAAGAGGAGATAACCAAAGAGGATTAAAAGTCAAATTTGTGGCTGTCCACCTGCAGTGGAGGAGTCGAAACAGCAGAATTCTGTTTTTTTTTTAAAGATAAGTTTTAACAAAATACAGCCTCTCTGAAATTGGCCCTAACACAGCAGAGATCTTCCACAGCCACCCTGTGCCCCGAGCACTTTTTTCGATTCCCCTTCAGCTCTTCCGAACAGGAGTCTGCCATGCCTGCCGTGCCTCACAGAAAGCCGCCACAGGCTTTCATGAAGTTATTTGTAAAAGGCCTCTGGAGAGGCCTGGCTGGGTGCTCAGTTGATTGGAGAATCGTCCTGTGCACGTAATAGTTGTGGGTTCGATTCCTAGTCAGGGCACATACCTAGGTTATGGGCTCAAGCCCTGGTCAGGGCACTTATGGAAGGTGTCAGATCAATGTGTTGCTCTCACATCAGTGTGTGTGTGTGTGTGTGTGCACGCATGCGCTAAAAATCAGTAACACATATCTTTGAGTAAAAACTAAAAAAAATATTGGCTGACGAGTGGAAATAACTAAAAAGAGTGGACAGTGGGGGTGAGGGTCCCTTGTCTTTTGAGAGCCAAAGAAAGGTCAAAATTCAAGCCTTTTCAAAAGCTCCACTCCAGGTCTCAGCGCCCGGGAGGCACCACGGTGTCAAAGTCCCGAGAGAGCAGGCAAGCAAGCGGGCTGCAAAACGTCCACAGGGCCACTGCCCCCCAGTGCATCCCTGGAAGACAAAGCTGTCTTTCTCTGAGAGAAATGTAAGAAGCGATTCAACCTCCGTCCGCATTCATGACCAACAGGCAGGAGCAGTGCCAGGACAGAGCCTGAGAGCAGCCACTGTCTCTCCGGCACCAACACCTACACCTCATCAGTCAAACCAGCACAGCAGGCCCTGCCTCCGGCCAGCTGCCAGGTATCTCAGAAGCACTCTGGGCCCCATCCAGGGAATCCCCAGGGCAGGGCTGAAGGACCGTGGCACCAGGATGCCAGGCCAACAGTTGAGTTCCTAAGGGCTTGGGACACTCCTGGTCCCTCCTCTGCCCAAACTCTTTTAAGGCCGTATCAGCCTCCACGCAGACCCTCTGCACAAATACCGACACCACACAGCCTGGGTCACTCGGACCCTTCGAAACTCCTCACCACTGTTCCAGCTAATACGAAAATGGGCACCTTCTGGCTGAAAGCTTTTTCCTTCTTACGAATTCTTTCCTAAGCATAAAAATCCAAGGAGCCCAGTTGACATAATTTCTTGGTCCAATGTCAAATTGCAATGTGTAACTTTATAGTTTTCTCCAATCTCATCAGTACTGGGTATTTTCTGATATTGAATGCAGCCCTTTATTTTTGGTTAAGAGAGCAGTGCTCCCTGAGACAGAGAGGGATGGGGTGGGGGGTCCAGACGGCCCCTGTTCTTACACACACACACACACACACACACACACACACACATCGGGGCAGGGGCAAAGCAGCTCCTGGGGCTGATCTCTCACTCCCGGTTTTCTCTCAGCCGCGGGGCCTCTCCTCCAGCTGGCAGAACCTGGGACGACCCAGCCCTCTGCCATGCAGTCCCCGCTGCCCCAGCGTTCCTGGAGGGAGCAGGGAGAGAGGCTAAGAGATGCTGGCCGGCCACCTTTCCATCACCGCCCAGAGCCCCTGACACCCAGGCACCACTTTTATGCTGAAGGAGAAGGGAGGGAGGCAGTCACTCCCGCAGAGCAGGACGTTGCTATTGGGCCACAGAAGTACGAGGGCTGGAGGGAGCCTTGACTGCGGATCCATCCCTCTAGAGTGAAAGTCTAGTTCAAGTTCTTGTGGGATCCTGCCTTTGTAGCTCTGAGGGTATAGTCTGTCTCTAGGTTCATTCCCTGTTTTGCTTCTCTCAAGAACATGGCACGTGAGTGAGCTTTTGCTCATGGCAGGGGGACCTTCTAGGAATCACATCTACCGAAAAGAGGGAGCTGACTGTCCTGTGCGGCAGCTCACTGCTCGGTGCTGCCCAGAACAACGGAGGCCTTCTCAGCCCTCTGGGGGCGCGGAGTCCAGTCGGGGCCCTCTCCAGCTCCACCCTCCCACGCACACTCACTTCTTAGTTATTGTAAAGTGTGTACATATTTAGGAAGCTTTTCCATCAAAATATTCCGGAATGGCTAGAGGCTCAGACACATCAAGGATATCTGCACACATGCGCTTTTTATCCGAGTTCGCAGCTCCTGGTCACTGAGGGGAAACAGTGTTATCAGTGATTATTATGGATTCAGTCAAGTATATTTTTATTCCTGTCATTTATGAGCACTTGTGTTGGCTGGTATTTACAATGTCGGGATTCTATCACTTTGGCAACCTTTTGAGACAACATTTTTCCAGTGTTACAGTGACATTTCAAAAACTCAGTATTTACAAGCAATTGATACCCCCTGGCTCCGTGACAATGTGATGCAGCGGGTAGCTGAACAAAGGGATGGTCGCCGAGAAATTTCTTCAGGACGAATTTCCAGCTGCTTCTGACTCTTTCTTCTTGGTCTGGGGTGGCCCTGTGTTTTTTGGAATCAAGAGGCTACAGGGACATCCAGGAAAAATTTCAGCCTTGCACGCTAGTGGAATCTTCACTGTCCCGTGCGAGTCCACACGCGTGAGGTCTGCCGTGTGCCACGGACAGGTCTCTCCGCATCTCTGAGCCTGCGTCTCCCACGGGCTGCACCGGGGCACCGGGCACCAGGTGTCCTTGGGTCCTTTCCTCCTCTAACATGCTATCCTTAAGGATTTCAACATCACAGACCAGAGCTAAACTCATGATCATTGCTACTGTTTTTCCATGTCCCACCTCAAGGTCCTAAGACAAAGACTCATATGGAGGAAACGTGGGGAAGTAAATCACGATCCACTCAACTTGCCCACCTCTTCCCTGCCCCTGCCCACCCTCTGCGAGCAAGGCACACGGGGAAGGGTAAAGGGGTGCAACCTGGCGCCCAGGACGCCATGGGCACCATGCTTCACCCAAGCTCCCAGGCCTCGTCACTCTCCATGCCCCCCCCCAGAAGTCCTTTCATCGTGAGCCACTGGAGTAGAGAGGTGCCACCCCCCACAGGTGACAGACCCTGTAGGAGAGACACACCACATTGTATTCGATTTGTAATTTCTATGGAGAAACACTCAACATCTTCTCATTTCTGGTTCTCTAGGACAATGCCCTGGGCAATCCATACAGATCGCTGGGTCCATCGTGTCCTCTTCAGGAGCACAGTCTTTCTTACCAACAGAGCTCGGTAAGCAAGGGGATCCCCAAGGTAACAAAAAGAAGAGAGCTGGGACCATCTCTGAGACCACAGGACACTCGCTGTGACAAAAAGCTGTACCAACCTCACCCAGAGTTAAAGCAGCGGTAGATACAATGACAAATACGGAGTCCTGGTCCCATTTCTGCCGCTTACTGTCATCAGTGACAAGGTGCTCTGAGTCTTTGTTTCATTATCAATGAAATAGGGATTGAACATAGTTCCTAACACACTGGGTCACTGCCATAATTAATATAAGATGAGATTCTGCATGAAAGTACTTAAACCTAAGTTATTTGCTCACAAGTTATATCATTTGTTCCTGGTGTTGTTTCCCTTGTTCACTTGCTCCTCTGTCCGCTGCCTCTCGAGCGCTCACCCACTGGGTGGCCCCTGCCAGGCACTGGGAACAGAGACAACAGGCCTAGTCCCTGGCTCTTCCTGGCTCTAGAGAGAGTGACAGGGACGTCACTCTTGTTAGGACAGAGAAATGTGCTACCGGCCACCTGTGCACAGCAGAGAGCCACCCATTTCAGGCATGGTCATGGCATCAAGGGTCCCCAGAGAAAACAAGGACGAGCTGAATCTTGGACCAAGGGTGTGAGCTACCTGGTACAGGGAGGAGAGGAGGGGGAGGGTGAAGCTACGGCAGGTCAGTGGGAGGGCTCTTGTAAGGACAGAGAGAAACATGAAAGAGCCTTTAGGGGAGCCACAAGCAGCTCCCACGGCTGGAAAACGGGATGCGAGTGGCGAGTCTGAAGGATGAGGCCGGTGCGCGGAAGGGCCAGGCTGTGAAGCACCTGTGTGTGGAGGGACGCTAGGCAAGGCCAGTAGCGGGGTTCTGAGGAGATGCCCACTCCGAGAGAGGATGGGGTGGAGGGAAGTAGAGGGGTAGAGACAGCAATGTAGTGACTGGGAGCATGGGGGACTGGGCAGATTTACTGGTATAAAAAGCAGAATCCATAAAACCTGCAAACTGAGGGCAATGGGGTGAGAGAGAGAGAACAGTCTCAGATGGTGGATCAGTCACCAAGCCAGTGGACACAGATGAAAGAACTAGTCCAGAGAGGAAATTTAATCAGTAAAATTCAAGGTTAAAAACAAAATATCTTGGATGAATTATCCAATTGGTAATTGCCAAATTTTATTCTAGTCCCTAAAAAAATACATCTAAACAGATGCAAGCATATGAATCTGAAAATTTATCCATTTCTCTCCAATTAGGTTAACCATACTATCATGAGCTCAAGCCCTCTACCAAAGATAGTCATATCATGATCTTGTAGGTGGGGCAGCCAATACTATTCTGTAGTAATTATTGCCCTGGCAAGTCTGGCTCAGCTGGGTGGAGCATTGTCCCATAACTGGAAGGTCACTGGTTCGATTCCTGGTCAAGGCACATGCCTGGGTTGTGTGCTCCACCCCTAGTCCTGGCATGTGCAGGTGGAGACCAACTGACGTTTCTCCCACATCAATGTTTCTCTCTCTCCCTTCCGCTCTCTCTAAAAGTAAGGGGGGCAAAGTGTCCTTGGGTGAGGATTGAAAAAGCTACTGAACCCTGAAATGAAGATGTGTTGTAATTTTCTGGAAAATTCTGATTGGCTGATGTTCTACAGAGTTGATTTAATATGTTTGCCTTCTGTTTCTGCATCAATACCTATAAATATTGCACCAGGTAACTAAGAGAGGCATACCGGATAGAACTCCATGGGAGCTTCCAATTTTGACATCTGTGAGCTTCTGAAGGCATGCTATACAATTTTAGAAGAGAGTGCAGTTACCTAGGATATGATGAAATGAAGCTTTGCAATGAAGGATGGAATAGAGGGAGTCTGGCGTCCAAGTATGACAGGGTATACATGTTATTTGCAAAGGGCACTAGAGAACAAGTTCTCCTAAAAATCAAAGAATAATCCCTTCCCTCACATATAACACTCCAAATATAAATATTCTTTCCATTGGCAAAATGGCACCTAGGACTCACACTCTGAAAACAAATTCAAGCAAATCATACTTGGAAGCTAAGTGAGAGGAGGATTAAGAAGAATAGGTCCATATTAATGACTTCCCTTTGGTTGAGGTAGTTAAATGGCAGAGATGCAGAAAGACTCCTTAAGGGACAATGATTAGTAGTAGCAGCTGTTGACATTCTTCCTTGCCATGCACATGTCACTGTCCCTAGCAGATCTCTAACCACTGCTGCTGTTGTGCCATACCAGACGGATTCCATGTGACAGTTCTGAGTTGCAGAGCTCACTGTGACAGACCTCAGAGTTCAAGAATACTGGTAATAGATATTTCCACTGGAGCGACTCACGTACGAGGGAAGAAAGTTCAGTGGAAGGGATGGGATGGGATGGCCTAAACTAAGCTGTACTCCCCAACTGTGCAAGAGTTTTGCTCAAAAAGTCTGTGCAGAATTTAGAATGCAATTCTCTATGGACAAAAAGCTTTTAAAGTTGAAATCTAAGATCGTGAAATCTTCCTCTCTTGGGATTTTGGGTCCTAGGGGAAAGCAATAACCCTACCTAGGATTCAGCTTTTTATCCCCATTAAACACTGAATTCTTGTGAACCACAGGAGAGGCAGAAGATACCACAGCTGATTACAGACGGCACATAAACGCACAAGCCCAAGTGACCCCCAGTGAAACCAAATGACAACTGATTTTATTCAACATTTTCTGGCCAAAGAACAGTCATCATTTAAACATGCGACTATTTTTAACTCTGAGTGGTGATCAGTGATGCAACTTGATATTCTACCTTCTCCACAACAACTATCCCTTAATATGTATGTGCGACTTCATCCTATGGAACCATCGACTTTTGACGGTCATCCGGGTACCTATTTTCTGAGTCCAGGCTCACTTTGGGGATAGGGCCCACCCCTTCTCCCGTCGGTGCATTCACACGTGGTCCTTCTGAACAGCGCAACACCTTCTTCCTTTCTAGGAAACTGTGGAATGAGTTACCTTCGTGTTCTCCCAAAAGGGCACATAGTTTCTTCCTGTGCATATAGTGGGCACCTTGACTTTGGATTTTTCTGTGGTAACATGAAGCCAATTCACAAACTTTTCTACTTAGCTGAATCACTATAATAGTGGTATGATTAACTCACTATGAATAACTTATACAGATACCCTATATGCATGAGTGAGAATGAGCTCATGCTCAGAAATATTTTATCTCACCAAATATTTACTATTGTTTGTGTTTAGATAAAATTGTTTTATAGATATTCCTAATTGGCCCAATATTCAACAAAAAGTAAATGTTAAGATAAGGGATTTAATCCAATAGGAATCTACCCACCTGTGCTTGCATGATCTACTAACTCATTCCCTCTTCCTATTACTTCCTGTCATTCCATCACGATGATCCAATGGATCTCAAAGAAGCTGGTAAAAATCTCTATCAAAGCACGAGATGAATTTTGATTTTGATCCTGATTTTGCAAGTTCTGTGTCTATGTAACAACCAGTTAACAATTAAAGCTCCATTCTAGGGACCTTCCCTTTGACTTTAGCCAGTGTTTGCTGCAGCCCGTCTCCCAGTGTTTCCTTCATGAAGCCTGCAGGCTATTGTTTACAATATCTAAGTTAAGGGGAAAAGAAAAACAAAAGCGAGGATAGATAAAAGTGACATCATCAAAGTATGAGAAAACCTAGCTACTTGGCTAAATAAAAATAACATATTTAGTGACTTGTAATATAAGAATAAAATGAACTCACTGAGTCTCAGGAGATCTGCAATATGATCTTTGCGAAAGGTAGCTTGCCAATTTAATCGAGGTAGGAGTTATTTAATTTTTTACAGGTATAGTTTTCAATAAAACTACATATGCCTATAATACTGCAATGGCAGATGGGTCTCGATTATTAGAGGTGGGCTCAAGGGAATATATACAATGGATCTTGAAATCTGTAAGCAGCTGTTGGGGGGGGGCTGAAATGATAGGGGAGGGCATTGTACCACACACACATGTTCCTTAAGTGCAGCAATGTTTTGCTACTTTACTGCAGGTGTATTACAGAGATGAAATTTAACTTCTGTATACAATACCGATAAAACTGAAAAGATTCAGTGCCCTGCTGTTCATTATCACTGTGCAAATGAGCCCGCATTACTTTGCATTGCACGCACGGCCAAACCCGGACACACAGAGACCCCCGCATCCAGAGCTCCAGAGGCTGGTCACTGCTTGCAAATCTCATGATGTTCTTCCTTAATTACTTTCTTATCATTGAATTGTCATTGTCCCAAATTCACATGAATGTGGCTCTGAGGTGGGCTGAAAATAAGATATACCTGGTTACTTTTTAAAAACGTCATGGAAAGCCTTTCCCGGAAAATGTCTTTTGAAAGGAGAGACTAACGGAATCGAAGGATACACGGATTTCAACGAGCACCACAGGAGCACAGGGCGCGGCGGAAGTAACACCTGCCCGAGGGTGGTTGGTGGGGTAATCACAGGGGTGTGGTAATGTACGGTGTTAATTTGAACATTTCACCTAAAATGTCACATGGTGTGTTTGAGTGAGATACTGTTGTTAAGAATTACATGTTCATGCTTGCAAGAAAAGAATCATGCAAGAATTACATGATTACATGTTGCAAGAAAAGATTTTGTAGTGAGAGAGGAGTGTCATTTGTGCCTGGCCCCATGTGACAGTGACGATACAAACAACACAGTCTGGGGATGCACTGGGCTAAAGACGCTGCCCCACCAACGTCTGACTTAGTCCTTTGTTAAGTGCAAACATGCCTGACAATAATAAGTGGCATTCTATTTAAAAAAAAAACAAAACGCATGTGTGGGTGAGAAATACTACAGCAAATGTGGCTATGTATTCTTGCCCCGTTTCTTCTCCCAAGAAACTACTCCCATTAAATAATAAACAATGCACAGGACACACAAGGCCTCTGCTCTAGGCAGCTCCGCTCGGCGCATCCGTGAGTGAAGGCCAAGGTAAGAGGGTCCACGTAAACCGTCAGAGCTCACGCGCACCTCTTCGGAGGACGGGCGTCCTCGGTTCGGAGCAGGTCGCTGCTCTCAGGCGGGGCAGCAGACCCGACACCTGTTCCTTTCCGACGCACGGCTTTTTAAGACAATGATGGGGTTTTGTGGGTATCTTGCAGGACTCACATCATTTTAACTTTGGGTTTCAGTTTTAAGAGTTTCAGGAGACATTTTCTTTGTTTCGAGCATGATCGGAGGCAAAGGAATAAATATTTCCGCCACTTCACACCGAAAAGCTTCCCTGACACTGAGCTGAATGTTTTCTTTCTTAGGCGAGAGCCGGGGGGTCATGAGAGTCCCGCACGATGGGCAGGTCCATCTCAGCACTGAGCTGCACGGAATGCGCCTCAGTTCAGTGCTAAGTCAGTTGTTCGTTCAGTCGTCAGCTGATCCTCCCCTTCCTCTTTATGCATCAAAATTCTGAAGATGAACTGTAGCCCAAATCGCTAGCACTTATTAAAACCCATGACTACTTTTCATAAGAAGAGAAGTTAACGCCAAAATTTTAGTTTGATGTTTCATAAAAGTCATGTCAAAGCAGTTTTGGTGGTTTTTGTGTGCTAGCTGTCCTGAACTGTTGGATAAAACTTGCCTATAGCCCAGGCTGGGTGGCTTAGTTGGTTGGAACATCATTCTGTAGACTGAAAGGTCACGGGTTCAATTACCAGTCAGGCCATACACCCAGGTTGTGGGTTCAATCCCCGGTCGGGGCACAAACGAAAAGGCAACCCATCGATGTTTCTTTCTCATATCGATGTCTCTCTCTCCTTCTCTTTCTCTATCCCCCTGTTCCTCTTCTTCTCTCTCCAAAAGCAATGAAACAAATGTCCTCGGGTAAGGATAAAAAAATTATAATTTGCCCTATGCTTCTAACACATAGTTGTCTGCATACATTTCACAAGTGAATAAAATGTCATCATCAAAAATTTGGGGGTGAAGGGTCACATTTAAGAGCCTACTAAAGGTATTATTTCAAAATTTCATTCTAAGTAGTTCTTGCATTTTTTGGAAGAATAATTTGATGTATGATGAATCCAAATTCGAGTGATAGCAAACCACATTCTGCCCGCTTTGCACAAAAAGCAAAGCCCAAATATAATCTATGCATTTTTCAGGAAGTGTTCATGCTGTTGCTAAAATGTGAATTGGCATATTCTACCCCAGCCTTTTCACAGGAAATCTTCATTGGTTTTAATGAAATTGCATATGCTAATTCTGAGGATGTTACAGAATAGATTATTCATATAGACACGTGCGCTTTACTTTTTTCATTTAAAGGTGGGCCTGGGTCCTCAGGGGCAGCGCAGCCCACCCTCTTCTCCGCCCATCCACTCGCACCCACTGTGGCCAGGGTTGTAGTCCACTCCAAGCAAACCTGAGCGAAGCTCATCTTTTTTTGGCGCTATGTTAAGGCCCGAATTCTGCAGTGATACTGGAATCTACCAAAAGTGGTTTCCAGATGGGCTCTGATATAGAACTCTGAGCCTAGAAGCTTTGTGAGAGGCTTGGGCAGCAAGAAACCCAAGCTGGAAAAGCACCGGCTTTCGAAGCAGACAATCTCGAGTTCAAAGCCAGGCTCTGAAACTTAGTTGGGGTGAAATCTCGGGTTGGTCTGCTTTACTTCTCTAAGCATCATTTTCTTAATTATTAAATGAGAATATAATAATGACCTCAGAGGTTTATACTGGCATTTAATATTATTTCCCCAGGTAGCTTCTAGATTGAACTGAAACTAACCATGAGAAATTCACTCATTTTGACGTTCACTCATCTGCCACGTCTGGGTGGTGAGAGGACTGGGGAGGGGACTGGGACTCTGTGTCACAGGCCTTGACAGAGCCCCTTCTCTGAGCACCAGGGCACCCACCACATCCAGTCAGGCCGCCTCCGACAGCCAGCCTTGTGTGATCCTTGAGAACAATGAATCAATTAATAGAATATACAGGGGTAATATGAGAACCTACAGAAACTGCAGTGCTCATGGCGAAATTAATATTACTGCTAGGGGTACAGAGATTGCCACAAAGTTCCAAATTTCAGCCAAAAAAAAAATCCCTACCAAAACACCTAGAGTTTATTTTTAGGAAACAGGCCTATAATTGCAATGCCTCCTCCATCCTGTAATTAAAGCTTTCTGACCATCAGCCTGAGCCATAATCATTTTTCTCATAAATATGAGATTTGAAGAAGGATTTAACTCTTCCAGTATCCTCCAGGTAAGGGACAATATTTAATGTGAGGATTATTAACATTTTTACTCATATACATATATGACTATATAAATAAATATATATATATATGCAGCACTTAAATTGACAAAGCCAAAATGAAAAATGAAAGAAAGTTCTTTAAAGAAGAATGTCAGCTATAAAAGTAGAAGGCATTATGCAGTTAAAAAAATGAAACTATTAGTTAAAAAGCCTCTGGTTCAGGCAAGCATCATTAGTGCATGCTAAAACAATCAGGTTAAAGACTGCTGGGGAGCAGAGATACCTGCCCAATGCCAAAGTGTCCACACAAAGACTGTTTGCTGGTTACAAAAGGGAAAAGGCTCACTTACAATGAAGAGACTGGGTTTTGCACCAAGTGATTCAGTTAGCGTCACCAAAAGCAACATAACAGTACATGCTTCCGGACGGAGTGCAGTGTGGGACACACAGTGTCGCCCAGGAGATGCTCAGGCCAGAAAGGTTGAACTCTCACTGAAAGAGGCTGCGGACCTAGTTTTCAAGTTGTAGGCAAGGCAAGTGATACAGTAACAAACTAAACAGCACCACAAAGAAATTCCAGAAGGGGGAATATTTCTCAAGACAACTAACCTAATTCCTTTAAGGGAAATATATTTTTTAAAAAATTATAAGAAGTTGTCTAGCATAAAAAACTATAAAGAGACACAGAAACCAAACACCACGCATAAATGCAATGACAGCCCTCCAAAAATGCCATTAAAGACATTTTCAAGGGACCACTGAAGAAATCTAAATACATATTGGGTATTAAATTAGAAAACTATTGTTAATTTTGTGTAGAGGCGATAATAGTATTTTAGTTAAATAGGTGAGTGTTCTTAATTTTAAGAGATTTATGACTAAAAATTTAGGGGTGAAATCTTATTAGATCTCCCACTTAAAAATGAGATATATTTATGTCTACATGTGCATGTGTACACACACACACACACACAAACATGAAGCAAATGTAACACATACTAACAACTGTTTAAGTGGTGAGTACATTCACTTTATTTTACTGTTTTAATGACTTTTGTAAGTATTTGAAAATGTATACAACGAGATTTTTTAAAATTAATTGGATAAATGAAGCTTGATTCTCCTGCTTAAAATCCAGAAAGCTGCTAGTGGGGAGGGTGTGCAAGAAAGAGCTTCCCTTTGTTTTTCTCCATAGCACCTAACACATCGCTAGAGGCCAACAAATATTTGTTAAGCAGTGTGATGGGAGAACAGCTCCCTTCTCTCCTTTGGTGGGTGCTGGGTGGCTGTTGGGAGAGGGGTGGACCCACAGCGATGTCCCCAAACAAATGTGCTGCCACCCGAGAAGCAGCGCTCAAGGCCAGAGTCGCAATGGCATACACACCACACACTCAGGCCTCGGGTGTCTCGACATGTTGTACACACTCTGCCCCACGGTCCACACTGGTGCATTCGAAAAGGACAGGCCTGGCCTCTGACCTCTGGTCTCAACAGCACACCCACCAGAACACAGAACGTTCGGGACACCCAAGCCCAGAACAGTGAAGCCACCAGACCAGTACTCACCCCCTTGAAGGTGAGTGACAAGTGCCTCTCTCCATGACATGACCTCACTGCCATTCCAGGGCGTGCGCAGTGAGTGAGGAGTTAGAAGGAAGGCCTTCCAAAGGACTTTCCTTAAGAAAGGGTGATTTTTCTGGTTTTCATGGGCATGAAAATGATGCTTTTACTGTGTGGTTCTTAAGCATTGCTGTTCAGACTTTACTCTCAAAATGACTCCTAAGAGCAATGCTGGAGAAATAAACATCAGCCTCAAGAGTACAAGATAAAGCTGACAAGACCCCTGCCTTCCAGGAGCTTACTGAGTCCTGGTGGAAACCTGAGCTCAATGAACGTAAACACTGGCAACCTCGAAAAGCCTCCCGGAGGGAAGTGGAGAGAGCGCTGGGCACTGGGCAAGACACCAGCAGGGTCCAGTCGGCAGTTTCCCGGGGCGGGCGGGGGGGGGGGGTGTAGGGGGGCAGGGACCCAGAAAGAACGGAAGGACCCGGGCTGAATGCCTGCACACCCCGAACACACACTAATGCCTGATGTCATTCAAAAAACAAAACGTATTCCTGCTCACACAAGTCCTAAATAGCTCTTTTCATAAAAGGGGACAAGGGATTTCATGCCTTTTGCCTATACCCTCTCTATTTTGAATTTAGATAAGAAAAAAAGATAAAGGGGACAAAAGTTTTAGAATTAAGTAATTTGTAATTTTTTGTATCAAAAATAAAAATAACTGAAAGAAAAAAATCCATTCTTCAATATGTAATTGTTTCAGAACCAACTTCCACATTTAAGTTCAACAAATAAAAAATGACTAGGTTTATGAGGAAACTAAATTAAATGTAGAGAATATCCCCTTACAGCTTCCAAGTTACTGAAATTTAGCAAAGGTGTTTGAGATTAGGTCTAATTCTTAAATCCCATCCATTTTAGTATTAGAATTGCTTTGGGGGTGGGGGCTGGGGCCGGGCCGGGTGAGAGAGGCCAAGGCCCAACTCTCAAGGTTCCAACCGAATCGGTCGCAGCAGAGCCCAGCCCCCACGTGGCACACACACCTTGTCCAGGAGACATTAATAATGGAACCACTGCTGGGGTGGAGACTTGGCTAATTCCCAGCAAGAAAAGACAAACAATTCCTGATCATCAATGCTGAATTTCCCTTTTAGGGGAAAACTTACGCCTTAATAACAATCACTGCGTTGACATCATCATCTCATTCGAAAACAGAAGATCTCAGCAAGATGAGAGGGAAAAATGTTTGCAATCACCAAACCTCCTAGTCAAAGCAGCAAAAGGGGCCAAAAGCAAAAGACCCTTTTTTCCCTGCCACCCTCCGCAGAGGTGCCCTTTCCGTCCGTTAGCCGGCGGTTATCTGCCGCCGTAAGGTTGGACTATCTTGAGAAAAACTTTATTTCCGCTCATTTTCATTTCTGTCAGACTTTCCATTATAAATCTGATTTTCTCTGCCAGTAAAAGTAGTATGAGGTTGCAATTTGGCCAAGAAAATTTTAAGCCTGGGTGTGATTTCCGTACCCCAATTTGATTTAAATTAGTTTTGCCATATTTAGTGAGAACTAAAAAAAGTCCCTGTAGCCGCTTTGGGTTGCCTATCAGGTCATTTTCTATACAATTTCAAAAGTCTGAAAAGTCACCGTGTTTATTTCTGGTAATTTTATGTAGAAACGCATGAATAAATTCATATTATTCCATTACTATATCTAGTGAAAACGACTTAATTAATAATAAAGAACTTGATAGCTTTTGGTTTTCAGCTACAATATCCACTTTTTTGAAAGCCGTATGTCTACCATTATTAGTGTTAAATCTCAAGAGAAACATAATGGACACACACACACACACAATTTTCAACCAGATGCATTTTTTAAACAATGTACATTTCTCCAGGACAGCACTTTGCTACCTGTTGCTTACCCCCAGCATTTCTCTGCCCCAAACAAAAGGCTACTGGGATTGGAATGAGCAAGTTTCCATGTAACAGTGCTCATCCTGTAAGTCCACAGGACATTGTTATGACACAATAAGGCAGCTCCTGGAGCTCCTTAGGGCATATCATCGGAAGGTTTTCCACCCAGCGTCTCTATAGTGGAGGAGACAGGAGAAAACAAAAGCTTCCTCTCCAGGCGAGGCACTCACCTGGCCACACAGTGGGGAGTCACTTCAGCTGTGACCTGCTATTTAGACCTGAAGCCCAAGATACCGAGAGGCTGCCTTTCTTTTTTGGTCTGCATAGCTGGTGTTGGAGACAGGGATTCCAAAAACAATTCTGCACCGGAGGAGCTCACTCACTAGAAGACACACTGAGGTCTGCTCTAGTCTCAGATTTCACAGCAAGCAGAAACGCATGATACGTACACTTTTCATCTCAAGCCCCTGTTTCCTTAATCAGGGAATTCCCAAAATTTCGCCTTCCTTTCTCCAGAAGCGATCACACTGTTTGTGGACACTGCTGAGAACAGGCTAAGCACAGCGACAGTCAGCTCTTGTAAGACTCACAACCATGAAGCAGAAATAAGAATGAAAGCATCTCACGCCACACTTCTATCCCGCAGACTTTTTAAGAGAAGCATATGCAATCACACTCCTGTCTACAACAAAATTTTCCTGGATGTGAATGTCTCAGAATGAACCTCCCAAGGCCCAGCAATTCAGCCACCACACGCCGGTCCGTCCACCTCTACACTCCCCCCTCTGCCCCCTTCCACTCCTCACCTTGTATTTGCCAAAAAAAATTAACTTCAGTGTCACCCGAGGGAAGTATTTCCCACAAACCGAGGGAGGGTCTGTGTCCCCGCACACTCACAGACAGACTCCCGCGGTCTGGATGATGCTTTCACAAGTTAAGGGGCCTCACGCTTACTCAGCAGAGGAAATCTTTGTGTCTGAGGAATCACGCCAATTCCTATTAGTAAGAAAGGATACAGGGGCGAGGAAGCCTATTCTCTCATTGACCAGAAAAAGAGGCCCAGCACAAACAGAGACCTCTGCCATGACCATCTGCAAAAAGGAAGGATGTTGTCAACTTTCTTCTCCCCAAAACTCTGGCGACCTCTGCCTTGACCCTCAGAAGCCAGAGCCACAGGAACAGGCTCTCCTGCAGGAATTGAGAGCTTTGCACCAGAGACGCCCGGCACTGAGAGGCTCGTCGCCCGAGCTATCTCCCCCGAACATTTGCACTCACATTCCAAAGATGTTTCCGTTGCGCTGGAACGGCTGTAAATTTCTTTCCTGCACAATTCTTTCCAAACAGACTGCCATGAACTGTACTCTGCAGCAGGAGTTCTTAACCAAGCCCCGTTCCGCTCATCACAACACATCTTTCAGATGCTGACTCTGACTGCACTGGTGGCTGGGCCAAGGGAGTAAACTTTAAAAATGCAAATACATCCGGGGGGGGGGGGGGGGCGAAAAAAAAACCTCCACCAGAACTCTACCTTTGGTGATACAGCAGTGACGGGAAAGGGAGCGCTCCTTCACAGGCTCTGCTTAATTACGGAATCTGTTTGCTCACGTTTTTCAGGATATAGTAAAGAGCTGCTTCACAATTTTTAAATAGGGTTTTTTTCCCCCAGATCATTAAAGGAAATGGGAGGTGAGAGGGTTCAAGAGAACAAGCGCTCCCTTCCAACACAGAAAGAACATACGTGCTGTTTGGGTGGAAGATAAAACAGCAGAGAGCTTTGAATATGAAAGAGGACTGTTAAATTCTATCAGGAGTTTTCCAAAGGAAGAAACCAAGGTACTTATGAAAAGAAAGGCTAAATCTTAAAACAGAGAAGGTTTTAAACATATGATTAATACTGATACTGAAATTAAAAAGAAAGCATCTCTAAAATCTCAATTGTCTTCAAGCAAAGCTTACACTTCTGGTCACTGACAGTATTTTTAGAAGCGGGCTCTCTCTGGAGAGTTAAAAGTGTGCAAACGCAGAGTGCACAGAGACACGAACACACACATGCTACACCTTTGTATTACACTGGCATTTTATTATTTAATTAAAGCACTCTTATTTTTCTAGCTCACGCACGCTTCCCTTGAGACGGCTTTGCTGTTAGCCTGCTGGCCTTGACTTCCAGCCAAAAACAATTCAGAAACAAAAAGGGACAACAAATCATATTTTCACAGACATTTTTATCCCTCAATACAACCCTGTTTTCACACAACATCATACAGCCCCTATGAAAACTATAATTTAGGCCAATAGCCACTGAGCCCAGGGCTGGACACATGGCTGCACGAAGTGCTCCCAGTGTAAGAAATTCTGAAGTTCTTAATTGCAAATAAACTCTTTTGATAGAACCACTGTAACCGACATCGCTGGTTTGCAAACAGTGCCACTGTACCGGCTGATGGATTAAAAAATAAAACCAAGCCAGTGCATGCAGTGCTGATACGCCAGCGATCTAAAGATGAAGTGTTTATTACTTCCAAGCTCTGCGTTATTTCATTACTTTTTAAAAAGAAAGAGGCATCGGCACACTTTCAGTGCATCTTAGTGTTACAGTCTGAAAGGCATCATCTAATGAATGAAATGAACCAATTTACCAGGTTAATTTTCTCAACCCTTCCCCATGCGAGATTCTCACTTACCTGGTGGCAACCCTGTAAGTTTGATTCTCTCCCATAAGATGAATATGAACCCCTTTCGGTTTTACCTGCCAAGAGAAACAATAAAAAAAAATGTGTAAATTGTGTTTTTCCTTTTAAAAAAATCCTGCAGGTAACAGATATCTACTTCTCTTCCCGGGTGTTTACATACGTAAAGTAGGCACTACTGGCAATGTATGCAAGCAAGAGAGGGAATAACACTTCCCCACTCTGGCTATGATAAACTGGAAAAAAATACCCTTCATTCCTATTCTTAGCCAAACCACTCCACACTTCCAAACACTGTCATTCCAATGGCCTCCACTTTCTCCAACAAACAAACTGTCATTCCTTATTTTCACTTTCTTCCTCTCTCACAAAATTTAAACAATTTCATTTTTATTTACACAGCAGGCAAATTATCTATGTAATGACCCTAGTCTAGTAATTCCCATTGATTATATTGACACTTAATGGTGAGGCCAAAGCTAATCAATCAAGGCTTTCCAGATGGTGAATACAGCAAAGGAACTATTCAAAATTCTGAGACTCTCTTTTTTTAACTCTCTTTCCCGAGAGTAAATTTCATCATGATCAAGATGATGATGGAATTTACATTTGGAAAAGAGGGTTTTTGAAAAATTGCCCGCTCTGAAACTCAAGTTCAGATTCTACCAGTAAACTCACTCAGCGGGACATGGGATAATGGAATGTGAATGTCCTGCTCCAATTCTAACAACACAATTTTTATCTACAGACAATGTTACAGCAATGTACACGCAGCCTCAGATGCTATCTGGCCACCTCTAAGGACAAAATCAAGGCTACTCATGCGTTTCTTTTAAAAGTGGGGTTAGCTTTAACAATCAGCAAGGAAGACAACACAACCACATTACAAGAGGTCGAAGCAGTAGAGTTTAGTTAGTGACATATGAAGAGTCACAGAAAAATCAATCCACACCAGAACATCTAGGGACCCAGCCAAGTGCCCAGAACACAAACCCCACGCCACCTGAGACAGCAGAATACTTCTTTCTTGCAGATTAGTCTTAAGGAGTACTACATTTTACACCTAGGACTACACTATTCTTTTTTCCAATAGGAAAATTCAAAACTAGCATTTTGAGGAACTAAATGGCATCCCTCTAAAGTTTACAGCCCCCCCGAGTCCCCACCTCAGCCTGAGTTAACGCAAATGCTAGAAGGGGGCGCAGCCATTTTTTATGGTCCCGTTCGACGGCAGTGCTGCCAGTGCATGCCCTGGCGACGCCACACAAAGGATGTCCCTGTGATGAACCTTGTGTCTGATCAAAAGTCACTACATCCATAAAGGAGGATTTTTCAAAGAAAGCCCAACCTGAGCCTTAACATTAACCCTCTTTCCCCCAGTATTCACTTCTCTACTGATTTCCAGGAATCTGAAACTTGGAAAAACATCCTCCCCGCCCCATTTCTGGTATATTTCAAAGTAGGCAATCAATGTCCACATCAATTTCAATGACAATGGAACAGGGTATCCTCTCAGAGGCTGCCCGACCTGGGATGTCTAAGACAGTAACTTCAATTGTATGAGGATTTTCCATTGAAGAAAAGGCTCATTTACCTGTTCGGCAGTGCAAATGGTCATACAGACATATTTCTTCTTCTGCGTAAGTCAGATACAACCTATAGATGCCCTTGAACTTCTCTTTACAAATATTAGTAACAGAAAGACTCGACCTTTATGAGCTATCAAATGATGTGTGCCCTTCCTTAAGCTCTTACAGCTACAAAGCGTCAATACAACCACACCATCATTCACTTCAATGTAATATTCCCTTGCTAACAACCAGAAAGGCAGGTAAAGAGGTAGGTAAGTGTAGGCAGGCAAGCAGTCAGACTGAAAGGTAGATGCCAGATAAATAGATGGGATAAAATTTGCTCTGACTTCCCAGGAAATTGAACTTCTAGTGTCTTGGTTGGTAATGTCTAAAAAACTGGATTGTAAAATACAATTTTAAGGAAAAAGGGCTATCTATTTTTCTCTATAGAAGGAATTACTAAATCCATCCCCTATATAATTTCACCACCTGGCACTATTTCCCAACTTGAGTCCAACACACAAACCTCAGAAAGATGAATTTTCGTACCAGGGTTTGTCCCAATCCATTCATACACACACACACACACACACACACGCACACGCACACACACGTATGTATGTTAGAGCTATCCCTTCCATTATTTTGAAGTCAGAAAGTCAGTACAAACAGTAAGAGAGAAAGAGGGAGGGAGGGAGGGAAAGAGAATAAGAACAAACGGGAGAGAGGAGAGAGGACAGGAGAGAAACAGAGAGAGGGAGAGTGGAGTGGAAAGGCAAGGGGGCAGGAAGGGAGAGGAGGGCAGAGAGGAGAAGAATGTGAATTCGTGCTGCACGGCGTCCCCGAAGTACTCCTGGCTACACGGGCCAGCCTTCTTTACTATCATATCAGATACAGACTGCTTAATCTTAATTTTGCTTGTTAAAAAATATTTATCCAGATACAAAAATAAACCCACTGCAAATTACAAGTTGTCAGGGTTAAAAATCTACTCCTGTTTGTGTGGGGGAGGATAAGGGACCAGCATAGACATGAATCATTCTCAGTAATTTGAGTGTTTCCATGACATCAATGGGCACCGGTCCAGGACTCTGTCGAAGTCTGCGAGGTACCAAGGAGGCAGTGCAGCCAGCAGGAGGCTGGGAGGTGCACTTTTTTTTTTCTTTAGGATTATGCTCCTTGTAAAGATTTCATCTGTAGCATCCACTTTTACCATCAAATAGATTGCTCCAGAGATCACGAGTGAACACATTTCATTCTGATAGTGTAAGCCTTTAACTTTACTACATCTTTTTGTTCCCAAATTCAACTATAAATCTGCCCTCAGAGCCCAAACCTCTGTTTGGGAGCAAAATAATCGGACAGGGACTGTGGATAAACTCAAGCACTTTCTCAAACGTATTATATCTATTCCCGTCATTTCCTAATGACAGGAAGCAGCCATTTTACAATGACACCTCAGTTTCTAGGAAAAGAAATAGATCTTTTGTGTAAACTGCCCAGTAAAAATTAGCTATGGTCTTGATGTTGATGTTCTGCTTAAAATTCACTGAAACATTTGTCTCAGATAATAAAATTTTCAAGAGCGCCGATACCATGTTGGAGCGGGGTTCCTGAGGAACTATCTGTGCTCACGAGCACAAAAGCTCCTACATGTCTGCGTTCTCGCTACGTCAGGCACGGATTTTTGTCACTTATACCAATGGGCTGGCACAGCCAGCCTTTCCTGCTTTCTCCATTCTTCGCCACCCACCTCCCCCACCCCCACCCCACAGCGGAGCTTTGAATGAGCTAAAGATTCCGTTTTTCCGATATTTAAAAGAGATAGCAGTGATGAACAAGCCCGGCGCGCTCACTGCAGAATTTTCGAGACATCCCTCCAGTACTAGAATGCGACAGCCGCTGCGGATATTTTTTGGCACAAAGACAATGGTGGCAGTGCCAAGCCCCATGGCTAAAACTACTCAAAAGAGGCATAAGGGTAGCATTAATCGCTCAAGTCTTTTACTGCATGGAGTACTGTTGTCCATATTTTAAAAACTAAAAGTACCCGTTAGTAACATTTGTCGTATGCCCAGAAAGGGTGTGTATGTGTGTGTGTGTGGGGGGGGGGTATTCTGAAATACATACCACAAACAAATCTTGTCAGGCATTTGATTCATTTTTATACCTAAAAGGACCGAATGTTAAATTTTGCTGCTGGTGACAATCTGCCGTGCATGAGACGAGTGGTACGACCTAATGGGGGACACTGATGGCTGAGTGGGAGCTGCAGAGAGGATTTTACAAACTTAGCTGCAATACTGGCTCAATGACTTCCTTGTACAGAAATGATGTACACAAGGAACACGGACTATTAGGTCACAATATTTTTAGATTAAACAAGAAAAACGCTGTAAATGAGCAGACACAACATCCGTCAATCAATCCTCCCGCAGACAAAGGAGGCGCAAACGCAGCCCCCCCTCTGGAACACGCCGGCACCTCCAGTGAGCCAACAGCCCGGGAAGTCGACACGCTCCATCCAAACTGAACCCATCAACTGCTAAAACCTGTACTTGAATTTTATTATTAAAAATGGCACCACTTGGTAATCAATAAAGGATTCACTTGCTTTTTTTGCTGCCCTTGAAAAACTAATCTAAGCAGAAAATACTACATAAGCTACTTCCAGTTCTTTTAAAGACCAGTATTTTTGCTGATCTATTCAGGAATCCTCTATCTTGCTGCCCCAAGAAGGATAGGGGAAAAAAATATTTTTATAGTTTTCCATTTGACTTCCAATCTTTCTTCCAATGTATCCAAGTATCCTGTTGTAAGGGAATGCCACGGGAATTGGATGAGAATGAAAACATTACATAAAGGTACAAATGGTCTCATAAGTCCATTCATTCACAGGGAAACATCTAAGAAGCAAGCCTTCAGTAGGTTACCACACCTGGACAGTTCTAATCACCACGGCAAGAGGGAGAACAACAAAAACACCTTGCTGATAATACGATTTCTGGAGATCAGCTGTGACACAGGAGACCCCACTAGTGGTTGACCAGTAGGATAATAACAAGGTCATGCTCAGGTTTCTAGCCTTTCATTCTTAAAAGGACACTCTTAAAATTAGGTATAAATGGTAGGTGTTGCACCTATCACTGAAAAATTGCACCTCTGCAGTGAAACATTTCCCATGAAAAGCCTCGCCACAAATTATCTGATGCTGCAGGACAATACTAAGTAAGGCTGTCTCACGGTTAATCCTCATTCTGGGGACTGAAGAATGAGCCTTTGTTCCCCGCCATCAGACTAGGGAACTAACTCATCATAACCGTGTGTGAGTCAAAATACATCTCTGTCCCTGTCCCCAACCTACTTCCGGTTACCCTTTTAAGTGTTATATTGAAAAGTCTATTGCATTTAAAAATGATTGCAATTCTTAGTGGTTCTGAAAATATACATGAGGTCATTATTCACAGTTCTTTCATCTTTCCCATGCCTGCTTTTTCCGCCCTTCCTCAAATAACAATAGCTGAGTCCCTGTCATGCATTACCCACAATGCAAAGGGCTTGTGTAGACTACTCGCTTATTCAAGCCACACAACAATCCTGTGGGGTGGGTAATATAAAAACTGTTCCATAGGTGAGGAAACTGAGTTACAAAAATTACCAGAGGTCACACAGGAGGTAAGTGATAGAGCCAGGAATCAAACCCTGGAAGTTTGATTCCAAATATTGGACTTTTGGGCACTGTTCTGTACTACTAATATTTAAATTCTGGGGAAAAAAATCCATAAATAAGCAAGAAGCCCAATACAGAAGACTCAAACCCCAGAGCTCAAAACACTCATGAATTTGATATGAAATTAATGAAAGTGTCTTATAGGTGGTGATGATTTACATTTACATGGTGTTGTACTCCTAAAAGGTCTCTAGGTGCTTTATAGCTGTGCGAATGCTGTACACCAGACTCTGACGTTGCACAAAAAAACGACAGTCATCTCCACATTAACTTGAAGCAACTAACCAACAAAAACATGGCTGCAAACTGCATCTCTGTGCCCTCCCTATGTGAAGACTACGACTTCATTTAAAATGCACAGAGAAGAGTAAAGGTGAAAATATAACTACAATACAGGTCAACACAGCATTGCTCACAAAGCGTCTTCTGTGGGATAATAACGTCACAACAGGCTCCAGGAAACAAAAGGGAAGCTAAGTTAAAGGGCCTAGAGAACGTTGCAAGCTCTCTCTATTTCTTTCCCAGAAATGTACCCTGTATCTTAGCAAGCCAACGCTTCAGAGACGTCCTGTAGTAAGTGAGGACATTTAATTCTGCACAACATTATCCTTCCTAAATGCGTCTCACCGCACACAGCTGCCCCACTCTTTCTGTCTGTTAATACAAGTCCCGAGGAACTTCAGGAGCGACTACTATACAAAACAACACTAAGAATTATGGGTTTAATGTATGTTTGTAATTTTCTATCAAATACATGATGTAAGTTTTAGGACTGAATTTCATTTACTTTAAACTGATCTGAACACAGCGTGGACTTCCTGCAAGTTTCCATGCAGATGCGCCTTCCCTGCTGTAACTGACCGGCCAGCCTGGACCGTCCCTGGTCCCAGTTTGGAGGCAAGAGAGTCTGGGTTTGCAAGATATCAGAAGCCGATCTTATTCTTTCGATTTCTGAAATTCAGAGAAGAACACTAGTTCTCTCCTACAGAATCTTAGTATTCCAGGACAACTCTTGTCATCATCCACAGGCATTAAGGAATCAAATTTAATGCACTTCATGCTAAAAGAACTACAACTCAATTCCAGCAGATGAACTAGTCAGCCACTCCCCAGCTCAGGAAATTCTCCTCCTCCCCTGCTCTCTAAACTGAAAACTGAAAAAACAGTTGGGGGAGAGGGTGATGAGGCACACGGTTTGTACCAAAGAATAACAGGAAATGGGGAGCTAGCCATGTTCCTGGAAAAGACTAGCCTTCATCCTCTCGTTCATTGATGTTTTTAGGTCACAAAAATAGAATACTCGATAATGACCCACAGCTCCGACCCTGGAAAAGTGGGACTTTGGGCTGCGTTCCGTCACTGACGCGCCCCGTGTTGTCCGGACATCGCGCTGCCTTCCCAGCGTGGACCCGCTCCAGCTCCAGGGGTACTCGCCGCGCCTCCTGAGACGCCACTCAAACGCATGATTCTAGGTGCTGCCCACGGGTCAGAACTGCTCTTTGCTTCTCCCTAAAGCACTCATATTTCTAAAGCACAATCTAGTGTGCCGACGGACTTAACTTGCGTTATTGAAGAGAACACGCCCAAGAACCCCTCAGATGATCACTTAATCCCTATTTTTTGATGAGGTTACTCAAATTAAGAAACAAGCCTATACCCGAGGTTACACAGATACTAAGAGACAAAGCTAGAACATAAACTTTCAATTCCAGTACAAAAGCCTGTTTTTACAATGCGCCACCTCTTTGGGGCGTATTGTAGATGTGTTACCAGCGTATGTTTTGGTATCAAACATTATCCCACTCGTCTTTTCCCTGTGTTCCCGCAACCCTCCCCTCAAAGAATTTTAACTCGATTTGTAGTAACCCAAGTCCTTTGATGGATGAAAACGTAAAAATTAATAAACATCCTGAGTGCCCATCCTCTGGGAGATCGACACAGAAGAAAAATACCACCTTAGATCATTTCACGTGCAGAAGAAAACAGCCTGAGTCATCGCCCTCACCCAGAGCCGAGCTCCGGAGGCGTGAGCACCCGATCAGACTAAAGCACGTGAGTTTTATGCTTTATTCTCCAAAGGCAGGAAAATCTTTCCTTGAAAATAACTCTCATTCCACAGAGTGTGCAATTAATCAACATAATCATGGGGATAACGTAGCTGTTTGGGGAGGTGTGTCAAATAACTCTTTAAGGCCACTGAAGGGCCACTTGAGCCACCGCAGTAATGATTTTCTGAGTCAGCAATTTGTACAAGGGTCCCCTAGGGACCTGAAGGACTAAGGGCAACCCCGAAATCACTCAACTTACTTCTAATCGGTAACTTGCCACTGGCTTCGCATGAACAAGATCTGAACAGCTCTGTCGGCCCCGTCTCACATTCTCCCCATGGCGCCTGTGCCGGCTGGGTCTGACCAAGATGCCCAGGGAGTGTGCAGCCTCTGAAGGAACAACACTGGCACCTAACATCTTGTTTTTTATTAGAAGAAACTATAGTTTCATATGAAAATGAAAAAAGGGGACATTTGCAATATATACCACAGGTATCAAAAGCAAGCAGAAATAAAATATGTGTGCTATCTTCTTAGGAGCAAAGGAAGACATAAGATGGGAGTGGAGAAAGTAGTGCCCCCAAATTCAATTTTAAGGTGAAGAAACCCTGCTGGTCGTGAAAATCATCAGTGGGACTTTTCTTAGAACAGATCCCTGGGGTCTCTACCCCAGAGTACTCGAAGTCAGTGGAGTGGGATCTGGCATTTCTACTTTAAAAAGAAAAAATTACACTGGCTAGGCTAATGAGCCACAGAGTAACGAATTTAAGAGACAGGCACAGGCTTTAGGGGTACAACAGAAGAAGCTCTGATAAACCTGGTAACCTAGCGGAGAACAAAAAATCAATTACTGCCTGATGCCACCCATTTAACTGGATTTTAAAAAGACAAACAATCGTTGCTCTCTGACACCCTTTCAGACAGTTACCGTGCAACCATTTCATGGGTTAGAAACAGCGATTTTTCAAGGGGTATGTCGCAAGAATTTTTAAAACAACCGATCCCTGACTATTTAGTCAGGGGCACTAACCTCTTTTTCCTTAGATTGTCAAATAATAACAATAGCTAACCCAACAACAGCTGTCCGGTGTGAATGAATCAAAATAATACTTATTTTTCTTACGTCAGCAAAAAATATATTTTTTGGTGCGCTGCAGAATTTTAGTAATTAGCTTATGTGTGCCGTGCGGTAGAAAGGGTCGAAAATCGCTGGGTTGGGGAAACCTTTTCCTGGCAGCATACTACGCCTTCACGTTTGTTCATCCCCACTGATGAAGACCGGCTGTTTTAAAGAAATTAGCCACATATTACTAAGTAGATTCCCCTGACAAACAACACAGTTCCAAGACAGGAGAGTCCTCAAGGTGAACCGCTGCCCCTCTTCTGTCGGCCCCAGGGCCCCTGCCGCAGAAGCGTCCCTTCCCCGGCCCCACCCCAAGGCAGATCAGCCTGCAGTGCCCACTGCTGGTGTAGCTTTAAAGGGCCCGTGGCCCATGCGTGCTCCTCCGCCCATGCTCCTCTGAAGGCAGTGCGAGTCCACGCCAGAGACACAGTCTGCTCTTCGACCTCTCCCGAGGACATCTGCCACACGTGTGGCCAGACACAGGACAGACAGCATCCTCTGAGTGAGACTTTGTTGCCAGGCTGAATTGTTTGGAACTTATCAGCAAATTATAAAGAAAATCAGTAGCTACCCTTCCCCACACAGATCACTTTTAGCGGTAAGTTACTGGCTGCCCATTCGAACGTGATGTCCTGCCAGAGCCTTACCAGCGTGAGACGTAAAATCTAATCGTGACCAAACTCTGAATTAGGTACAGGGGAACAGAACACAGAGGAAAAGGTTTAGGATTACATTTGCCATAGAGTGTTTATGTAGGAAAATTTCATATTTTAGCACCTGGCATGTAGGCGACGGCCTCAGTTTTCAAGCTGAGCTTAGAGCTAACAAGAACATAACAATTATCACCTCTTAAAGAAACCACACACATTTTATGTGATACTCAAGACTGCACAAAAATAAAGGGGGTGGGGGTTTCGTGGAGATATTAAGTAGTTTATACATGTGCATAATACATGTAAGTATTACACTTACATACATACACACATTTATATAAGTAACACGTTTAACCCCAGACAGAAGGTACTCCAAGTGTCACATATGTATCTGTAATGCCTTAGACGAGCGTTTCTCCAGCCCTAGCACCGCACTGCAATTGGTGTGCAGTCCCTAAACATACACCACTGAGAAGTTAAGGGGAAACAGCCCAGAATTCATATATAAGTATTTGAGGGCATGCACAGAGCAGGCAAACAAGGAAGACTGCTAACCCATTGAGGCTGTTCTTCAAGATCACCTTTAAGAGAATGGACCTACGAAAGCCATACTCAGAGGTTAACAAGACCAAAGCTCTCAGAGTGTGACTCCCCTCGCTAGTCACTGTTAGTGGAAGGTGATGGTTCACAGGTAAAATTACACAAGCTGCTGAGTTCCACACGGGATGGTTAAGGAGAGCCTTCCAATCACCGAGTGTAAGAGCGTGACTAAATCAAGAGAGGAAGGCGGTGGGGCAGGAAGTGGAGAGGCAGAGGAAAGGGCGATCAGAGAGGAAAGGAGGAAGGGGAATGGGGCAGTCAGAGCAGTGACCTCATCCTATCAAAATATGTGAAAATAAAATACATTACATGGGTAGTTGTTTACAGATGGCAATTTTCACCTCTGAAACTTGTCCAAATGATGATCTGAACAGGTGTGAAGGAGATCCAAGAGACACAGGGTACAAAAGTAACTGTTTGTTGAGTGTTTCCACATACCATGCACTGGGTGCTGGAGTCAACGATGGGTGTTATTCATGAGGGGTAAGAGTTTAGAGGGCTGCAATGGGGAGCAAGCCCAACACTGTACTAGGTAAGGGTTGAAAAAGGAGTGATGAGAAGCACAGAGGAAGAGCACCTGCCACAACGGAACTGCATCTTGGTAACAGGTAGCAATAGGAAAGACGTGTATTGGAGATTCTGTGCAAGATGCCATTGTAACAGATTTAGGGGAACTTGATATTGGCATGCAGTTTGTAGTTACCTGGCAATTTTAAATAAATCAAAGTAAATTAAAAACTAGTAATTATATAATTTATCAAAAACATTTTAAAGTCTCTGGTACCTAAAATTGGAAAGACAGAAAGCTGAAAGAACACTTAAGATGACATTTCCCCCCTCCCCAGCTCTAAGCTTTTGGATCATTTCATACTTAGGGGAGCTGGTTTTGGAGTTTTGATGGAATTTGCTTACAAATGAGAGAAATCTGCAATAGAAGAGAAAAGAACTGTAAAGATCTAAACTCTCCATGTAACACCTTACTGATTCAATCAAGACATATCATTTCAGAGCTATGTAGCAATCACTTATAATTAATTATCATAAAGAATTTGGTAAAAGTGTGCCAGCCAAAATTTGTTGCTATTTTTAAGACACACTCCTTATACAGAGCCCTGGTCTTCCCTGGCAGAAAGCAAGGCTCCTCTGCATCCGAGCCGCAGCTGCGGGAGAGAGGCCAGGATGCGCCTGCTGTGACTGCCCTGGTGGAAGCTGGTCCTGTGACCTGGGGATACAGAGGCCCTCGGTGACTTGCTCCTTGAACAGGAACAGCTCACGCCCCATCAACAACAACTCGGAGTGGCAAAACAAAACAGAAAGAGGGTTCCACTCAAACTACCATTCTCAGTGTCTGCTAGGGAGGACAGCTTCATTTGATCTGCAGGAAACAAACAAAATAAAATGCCTTTATAAAATACAACAGTGCAAACAGAAGCTCGTTTTCCTTCACGAAGAAGTGAAAACTGTCAGCTCTATCAGGGAGTTCTCTACCAGGGGCAGCCTGATCCATCACCTACCACAGGTAATGTTTCAAATTTCAGTGATTTATCCTTTTAAGTCAATTCCCACCTTACTCAAATAAGAATTCTTAAGCGCAATCAGGCCAGGAGGAACTACAAAAATAAATACGATTAATGGAAATGTAAAATCAACCACTTAAAAACTCAAGAGTGGCATATATTTTACATGCTATTTAAATTATCAGGGCTCTATTTAGCAAAAATAAACCAAAACACACACATACACACACACAACTTCCATTTCCAAATAAAAACAAATTAAGTGCCATACTCAATATTAACCTACAACTTCATAATTACTGCGATATATGATTAGTTGTTAAAAAGTACAAAAACAAAGCAAAACAAAAAACAAAAAAAAACCCAACCTTGAAAAGTAAGATACTAAGAACCCACACACCAGCGAGTTCCAGCATGACCAACCAGCAGAGGGCGCACATGCCCCAACAAGAGCTGTCTGGCCAGGTACCACTCAAATTCATATAGGAATGAGCCTGACCAAAATTTTAATACAGGGAGGTGGGGGGGGGGGGGGGGGGAATCGTCCTATCAGCAGCACTGATAAAACAAATGTGCTCAGTTTAGGGTTAGTAACAAATATACACAAGTATATTTTATTAGCAAATGCTGACTTTAACAGAAATTTCTTAGTTGCTTCACAGAAAGATGTTCATTAAAAAGAATTCTTTTGTATAGAAGTGAGGTTATATCAGTTCTCAAGGCCACTATAGTTTTTCTAGATCTCTATTAAGAATTATCTATAATAAAAACATTTTAGAAGTAAATTAAGTATTAAATTTCTAGCCCATAAACACACACATTTTGGTGAGTATATTAAATTACCCTTTGCAACCAGACAGTCTCAGTGTATTTACAGGTGTCACATACATATTTATTAACTAATTCTTGTAACCCTAAACAATCAAATATGTACCACTTTATGATTAAATTAAGATACGTAGGTTGCTTATTTTTCTGCTGGTTTGTGCCCGACTGATTACTTAAATAAAAGTTGGCTGATCTGGGTCCCTCTGTGTCTGTGTCTCACAGTGGCTTTCGGGCTGCAGCCGGTTGCCCCGGAAGAGCCCCCCACAGCGATGTGTGCACATGTGTGTACAGAACGGGCACCATTTGTTCTTTCAGGGAAGTTTTCTATAAATGTGAAAGCCATAAACTCCTTCCAGTGCTTTCCAAGCTTGTGATTTCAGACACAATATCACAAATCAAAATAAAGAATTACCCCATAAAAGAACCAAATTAAAATCAACATCAAATACCTATTTTTTGTATACATACTATATGTACAGATAAAAATTAATCCACAGCTGTACAGTCTCTAATTTATAGTGTGTTGGAATAAACAGAAGGCTTTTACTTAAGTTGCAAGGTGGAAAGCGTGGTAGGATAATTACCTGACACTTGTCCATCCACCTAAATGATCACTTCAGCCTCACCTCTACTCACCAAACAAAAACAATAAAGCCATGTAACATCTCCATCAGGGGATTTTTTTAAGCTTTCTTAGTAGATTTGAAAATTAAACTTGAATTTACAACACATACAAGCCAGGTGGTTTAGCTTACATGTAGGTCATGATAAATAACACTTATCTTTGGGCCGATGTGGCTACGCCATTTCTGCCTAAGTTAAAATGACGACGCTTTATTTCTAAGCACTCAATTCTGAAATGTTTGCACAATCTGTTAAGTCCAGGCACATTTAAATGATTCTGACGTGCAGCCCGCTAAGGCCAGTGGCGGGGATAATGCCTCTTTACGTGGGTAAAGCGTTGTGGCATATAGGTCACTCTCTTAAGGGGAATCAACTGTGTGTCTCCTCTTTGCGTTTCCACGACAATCCTTCATCCTGCAGCCTGGAGCTGAGAGTGAAATGCAAGAAAGGAGCCGAGTGCTCAAGCAAAAATCTGCTTCCAGGACAATCCATTATATCTGACAAGTTAAATGTTCCATGGTAGGCCATATGGCACCAGAGCAGGCCCGACGGTGGAAGAGGGGAACTCAGCAAATGCATCACAATTAAGGAGTTTGGCTACAGACTTTACTTTGAATTACTTCATTTTTTTATTAAATTTGAAATTCTGTCCCCCTAATTTTTAACTGAATCTCTTTTATGAGACAATTCTTAAAGAAGCTCCATCATTTTCTTCTCATCTCGTGACGGTGGGTGCTGCTAAAGGTTAAGGGACATGTGGCCATTTGCAGGAAATGCGGCTTGAGAGGGGGACCTGTAGCCTCATTTTAAAATTTTCAAGACAAATGTGGTGTAGACCCTCTCCGTTCCCTAGATTAGAATATGCAGATAAGGGAAAGTGTCGTTAGGTTAAGACATTTAACTAAAACTTGACACAGCAGTAAATGAAACCAATATCCAGTTTCAGGACCCCCAAATCTTAAATGTTGTATTATCATAATTTGCATGTTCCTGTTTCTTCCACAGTTTACTTAATTTTAACCAAATTAACAAATCAATTTGGTTCTCAGTTGAATCTGGCTCCTCCTAGTATGACACCAAAAAGGAACACTCTGAACTCCTGCTCATACCTTGTCCAAGAGATAAGTCTTAAAAGCTCCCTAAGACACTCTGATTAAAAGCAGGTTGTCTGTGATAATAAATATTTGATGTTAGAGATAATGTAATATAAATCATATTTATAGTATATTCATTCATTACAGCAAGGGAGGGGAAGATTAAATTAATGAAATGCCCAAACTAGTATCATTATGCAATCGTATACGATTATATAATGAAGAAAAAAAAATAACATCCCCATTTCTTGTGAAGCCTTCTCAAGAAAAGAATGGACCTATAATAAAAAACCTGAACAAGCTTTCTGTAGAAGTGTCCAAACTCATCGATGGGTCCAGTGTCACGCAGCAACTGTATCACCTCCCTCACTTCCTCAGGATGACAAATGAGACCTTCTTGAGCAAACATAGTATGAAATAAATTGTAATGGGTAGGTTTTTCTAAGCCATAATGATTATCGTTTAAGTATTCACACTGGTTTGCAAACATGAAATTCACAATAATTAAGATAACACGCATCTTTCCGAAAGAGAAGACACTAAGACTCATTTCCCTAAACTATTTCACTCTCCATTTCTCCAGAGGGTCACTATTTCCCTCAAATGTACCCGCTTCTGCCTTAATTAAGAATAACATTATTTCAAAGAGCATGCTTTATAAAAAAATGGGTCACTTTGCATCACGTTAAAAATTATCAACACATTTTCTGGTGTCCCCAAAGTTACTATTTGCCAATAATCTAATACTATCTTATATTTGCATTTCCCTCATTTTTAAATATGACACAATTTACTGAATCATGAACATGGCATATGGATTATGAACTGGTAATGTGTATTAAAAATCACTTTTTATACCTCTTTGCATTTTATTAAGTGCTTTCACATACATGCTGTTTCTTATAAGCTTCATTGTAACTCTTTCAGGTAGTTATCATACCTATTACCAGTAATACTTTTACTCTGCACGTGAGGATAAAAGCAGATTCAGAGAGGCCAATGTATTTGACTTAGAGCACACAGCCAGGAAGTGGAGGAGCCACATCTCCTCCCCACGCCACGTCAGCATTGCACTGCCACGCCACACCGGGCACCGAGTGAGGACGCACGAGCACCAGAAAAGATACAGGCAAGTCCTACTTGGGAATGCAATTACATATGCCAGATCTTTTTACTTGGTATTCGAGAAAAAGTAGCTAGATATTCTGGTAGTGGTAGTGCCCAGTTTGAGAAAGGCACCAGAAATCCTATGCTTGGGTTTCCTAGGAGGAATGAACACATATTCAACATACGATTACACTTACACAGGAGCGCACACACACACTCACACTTGTAAAACACAGCCACACACCTCAGCACCAGCCGAGCGCACCCGGGCCATTGTGCACTGCGGACCCCATTTCTGTGTACCCAGATCCACATTTTTTTTTACTAATTAAAATGTCCAGATGGTAGAATAACACCTGATCTGAGGGGCTCTGAAGAACAGGAATGGTCGGCGCTCAACTCCTACCGTGTTGACAACTTGGGAAAACTGGCCTGCGCTGAGTTTTGTATGCGCTGCTTCCAAACCCTCAGTGAAATGCAGTTAAAACTTGAATAATCTGAACACAAAAAAAGCCCACACTAAACTCTACCAAGAAAAAAAAAAGAGAAAGATGCGCCCCTCAAATCACTATTATCACAAGGGAGCTCAGGAACTCCCACAGAACCAAACGTCGTATCACAGCAATGCAACGCGCTTCACAGAGGGGAGCGTGCACTCACACGGGAAAAGAAGGGACGAGAGCTACTCAGCATCTCACCACGTCACGAGGCCCTTCCTCGTCTTTTGTCTTTTATAGGTTACCTAAATAACAACCCATTGATTTTCAAATATTTTCTTCTTTGCATTTTTATACCACACGTAAGTGTACATCTTAACCAAAAAAAAAAAAAAACACAGAACATTTACTCTCTTACATGCTTTTTCAAAATATGGATTCTGGGAGGACTCCTGAAATTCGAGTTAGGCCTTGGCTCCTGAATAATATACTGCAGGAAATCACAAATGCTTTTTAAATGCTTAAGCAGTTACTTCCTAATCCTAAGTGGGTTCTTTTTTCTCAAGCAAACATTTTTGCAAATATTTAGGCTGCTTTGATACGCAAATGTTCTCCCAAACATTTCCACCAGCCAGCCACTAAAATCTCTCCACAGACCCCGACCAATGGGAAAGTTTGCAAGGGAAATCCGAGAAGCAACTGGATGAGGACATGCCAGGAACTCTGGCTTCACTGGCCGCAAACAAGTGGTGATTTTGTTGCAATACCTGAAACAAAATCTTTGGATGTTTCAGTGAAACAACTCCTTTAAAATTTTCAGTCATGGGGCTGTAATTTTCCTTAACTGAAGCAACAGCTTCTGGGGGGGTTGGGGGGAAAAACGGAGCACCCGCAGGTTTCTTATTTCAGAGCTCAGTAACTGCAGCAACTGGGGCTGCTGCTGGACAGTGAAAATCTCATCACTTTAAGAAGAAAGTACCCACAGGAGTTAACATGTGCAAAACAGGAAACAGAAAAAGTAATAATAATGCCACAGCTAGGGTCCCAAGTCTTGACAAGGACTTTATTAGTAGAATACTTTAAAAAAATGTTCTCCAGAGGGACCGAGCCAGGGGAGAGGAGGCTGCCACATCTTTACTGTGCAAGTAACTCAAGAAATAATTTGTGCCCACACAGGACTTCTAGAAATAATAAGAACAAGGGGGTAGCCTTCAAAACTAACTTGTAAATACAGTCTGATTCCAATCACTGCTGAAAGACAATCCTCAGCACTCCCCTCCCTCTCATACTCCACAAACACCCCCAACCCCTTTTGGGAAACAACGGGATTCCCTAATAACAGGTCAACAAATCATTTCAGAGAAGGCCTCCAGCTTCCTCTCATCACATAAGCCACCAGAGGCTAGCCACACTGAGAACAAGACCGAATTTCAGGATGCCGGTGGCTAGCACCACGCCAGGCGCCACCGCCGAAGGTACGAGTGGGTCAACACTTGTGAATCTGGTGGAGGAGGGCACTAACAGTGAGTGCATCAAAGCCAGTGAAACACTGAGCTTACAAAATCCAAAGAATCTGTGTTTCGAAAACTAACCTGCAGATCCACACGTGTCCTTCCCTTCTGCCATCACTTCCTCATTTACACATGTTAGAAGTGGTCAGAGATTTCATCAGATGTGGTTTTGACAATAGCAGCTAAGTGCCTAAAGCCACAGATTTTAATTGAGCCCAAAATATAGATTTGGGGGTAGGGTTGGGGGGGAGAACCAATCACAGCAGGAAGTGTTTTAAAAGAAAAAAAAAGGAAACATTATCTTGAGTAGTTACTCTGCACATAGTTGTACTGTATGAAAAAAAATTTAAAAAGCTCTATAAAATGTCAGAATTAACCTATCGTTTCAGATTGCTTACAGGTGAAATTCTACCATCTGGATGGGCAGTTTGCCTGCATAAAAAAAGAAGTAAACTAAAAGGAAAAAAGTACAGCCTTCTTCTGCCTGCTATTTTAACACAATAGATTTAAAAAAAAAAAAAGACGGGAGCCACCGTAATCTCCAAACAGGACACACCATGTCTACACACACACACACACACTCATAAATAAACTGTGGGAACACAAAAGTTGGAAAAGCAAGAGACTGAAATAAAAGTCTGTTTCTTAGAACTCTGAGATTAATGAGGAATAAAAACCTAGTCATTCTTAATGGCACAGTAGAGAAAAAAAAGATTTACTTCAAACTTCTGATTAAATAATTGGTGGTACTTTCTATTTTACTACAATACTCTAAAAAATAGGACCTTGCATATCAAAGTTTCTATCCCCCTAACAAGGCATATTTATATTCTTTATACCCGGCTAGCAACTTCGGGAATTACAATTTAACTTTACACAAACAGGAAACTGTGTCTTTGGAACTGCCTGAAGTTGTTTCGCATCATTCCAGAGTGAAAATGCTTATAAATTTGACAATTTAATAAAGATATATGCTTTCACTCTCCCCCTTTCTTAATCCTTATACAAACCCCTTTAAAAACACACACACACACACACCTGCCTCAGCAGAAAGATCTGACGGAAAAGTTAGGAGACAGTAGTAAGAGTAAAGTAGCAATCATTGTTTTAACCTAAAGATTAAATCTGAAATCAGGTCAGAACTCTGCTGAGGTTTTCCTCTGCAGTGCTGAGGGCGAGACAGAACTTTCAGTTTAACTTCAGGCTAGGATGACAAAACGTAGTTCCAGGCTGGCACCAAATGGTTTTTGCCAATCTGCAGCCGCACATCCTGAAAGCAATACACTGAGGGTTTATAAATGAATAGCTCCCTGTACTGATGCTTGTCCATCTCTCTGTTCGGGGGTTTCTGGGTATCCATTTTGATTGTACGGTGTCTCTTAAAATTACGTCGGAACACAACACTAAACCCGAAGTGTTGAGTGAGAGAATATGGGCACATTCCCAAACTCTTACACTAAACCACAAAGGGAATAGATTAAACAAAAAGAAAAAGCACTAAGAAAACAACTATCATCCAAAAAAGAAAAAAAAAAAAAAACCCACCCTGAATAGAGAAATAGAATACTTGCTTTTCTTTCGACCTTATGGGTAGCACACGGAGGGAGGCACCAGGAGCTCTAAGCACAAATACGTGGTGAAGAGTCGCCAAAAAGCGTGTGGATGAATAAACTGTCGTGGCGTGAATTTGCCAGCAGGACAGAGCACAGCACGCCGGGGCTTGGCTGTCCTAACATGTTTTACTATGTAAATTTAAATAGTCTGGAAAGGGAAAAGGAAAGAGGAAAAAGGTAGAGGATTTTTGTTAATATTTAAAAAAAAAAGTTTGCCAGAAATCCTCATACCTGGATCACAAATAAAGTACTTTCATTGCTGTTATTCAAAAAAAAAATCTAGTTCTTCGGCTAAAACTCATCACTTTTCCTATGATGGAAATTTAGGGGGGTGGTTTAAAGAGTTAAAGACTCCCTACCATTAATTTGCATCTGGTGCTTTTAGTTGTGTGTGTGTGTTTTTTTCTTCCCTGAAAAGTTGGCAGAGCCGCCGATTTTCCATAATGCAAGCATTTGGGAATTGTGAGCGGAATGAAACCGATCCAATCTCCTGACTGCGACATGAATTTTCATTAATTACAACCTTGTCAGCAAAAGCATTATCAAAGCTGAATATGAAAATGCTAATGAGTCCTCATTTGCATATTTTCTTTGTTGGAATGTCATTAATTATTACATTTTATGATGATGAATGCAGCTGTCGAAGCTCTCCGATGCATAATTAGCCATCAGAATGCCAGGAGCCGATCAGCATTTTTGGGTGAAAAAAAAACAAATTTCACTTCCACTCCCCCATCCCAACACCACCCAGCACACACACACACACACACACACACACACACACACTCACACACACCCCTGATGACGACAGTCCTGAGGCTGGACTTTGGGAAAGCTGAAAAGGCTCCCTTAGAGGAAATTAATTTTGCTTTAAAATTATTTTGTTTTTAGCAGATAACGGTCTTATACAATAGAAGCAGTTCTTAATAAAAAAAAATCGTTATTCCAGCTTAATTAATGCCACGCTTAATTATAACACCATGATGTCAGCGGTTTTAATTAAGTATTGGCTCCGTTACAAAAAAAAAAAAAAAAAAAACCACTCCTCGCTGCAGTAAGAGTCACAATACACAGATTTGTGCAAATCATTTCTGCAATTTTTTGGTCTTCCGTGGTTCATGAACTATTCAGATATTAACAGGCAGCATGAAAACTCCAGGCGCACACACACGCTTGCGCAGGAGGGCGCAAACACGCACAGCACACCCACTCTTGCGCGCACACACACACACACACACACACAAAGAGGAGGGGGAAACCTGTACTTTCCTACTACATTACTTGGATAGACTTTAGAGCTTACCTAGTTGACCACTTTTTTGAGCTAAAGTGTAAGTGAAGATGACAAAACATAGCTCATCCTCTCTCAGCTGCTGGGAACGGTGTTTATAAGTAAAAAAAGAAAAACAACACAGAGCAGATGGGACCATTACACATGACCAAACCAATCAATCACAGATGAAGGGCCCAGGTGCAGCGCAGCCGTGCAACAACGCACCATTTCACAGTCTGTCAGACACACACACACGGTCGTTCATGAGTGACCCTCGGCGGCTCCCCCCGGACCTCATCTGGAGCGCTGCGCCCCTCTCGCCTGCCTAGGCTCCAACTGACGTCTTCATAATCGCCCTGTCTTCCTATCTGTTTTGGCTCCTGTGAAAGGAGAGGTGGAGGGGGTGGCAAGCGGGGAGGGGGTGGCTGGTGGGGGAAGAACGGGGAATGGGGAAGGGAGATAAGGAAGGGCCTCACATCATGCCACTTAGGCGGAGTCCAGCCTTCTTCTTCCCTCTGCCATCCCCATGGCCCCTCCCTCCCATCACAGTCGCTTCTCTAACCATCATTAAGCTCATTAATTTTTAAGGGTGACTGCTTGGTTGCTGCACCCCAACTGTCTGCCATTAGAAATAGAAATTTTGTTTCTGAGTTTCTCGCCTGCAAGGAAGAAAGACGTGTGTGTGTGTAAGTCAACAAAGTCACAATTAGATCGAAATGTTAGAAATTAATTAATTAGACCTGGTTAGCAGTACATGTCATGGTCCCCCAAAACTAGTTCAAATAAACCCTAGTTACTCAAATGCCCCTGAGGAGCCAACTCTGTCTCAACATTTTGTGTCTTAAGTGATTTCCGTGGCCTTGGGCATCCTATAACACAGACGTATCCAGGAACCACTGAACCCAGATGAACTTGTGCATTTGCAAGGGCCACAGGTTATCGTGGCAACACAATGAAATCCAAACTCAGACACAAGTGAAGGTGAGACTCCCTGTTTAAAATCAGACTTCCTAATTCACAGTCTGATATTGTGGCTTTGTACTTTCTGTTACCAAAACAAAACATACCAACCAACCAACCAACAACAAACTCAGTGGGAAAGAAAGTAACCGAGAGCAGAACAGAAACAAAACATTACGCACTACTGAAGTGAACCCACCACCTTCGGAAAAAAATCTCATCACATCACAAAAGAAAAGAAAAGAAAAGAAAAGAAAAGAAAGAAAAGAAAAAAAAAAAGAAAAAAAAAAAAGAAAGAAAAAAAAAAAAAAAAAAAAAAAAGAAAAGAAAAGAAAAAAGAAAAGAAAAGAAAAAAGGAAAGAAAAGAAAGAAAAAGACCAAAAGATTATTGTTCATATTATTCTTTAATCTCGAACTCCTTCTTAAGCCTAGTAATTTATAACCAAGTTTTTGAGATCTGCTGATAGAGCACAAATATTATAAGCAACCAGCCCATGGACTTAAAGAACTGAAATGGACACTTCCAGCTTTTAGGAGAGGACTGCTTACCCAGCGATCTGAATGCTCTCAACAATTTCTGATTGATTTTGCCCATTTGGAGATGAGGAGTTTCAAAAGTCCCCAAACCCTCAAAAAACCAACTGTATGATTGCAACATAGCTTAAGGCTTCATGTCCCGAAAATGCTCTAACCATTTTTAGGTTTACTGAAAAATTTACACTGAGAACAAGAAAAAAGTTAATCAAAATAGACCATGCAATCCACCCCTCCCTCCAAGGATTAAGTCAAGTATCATTTATATCATTTACGTGACGTTTCAGGTAATGGCAAAAATAAAATAAAAAGTACAGGCTAAGTTGGGATGAGGAAAGTGTCCCACCTAAATCTGCATACCGTTCCATTTACAGGCAAAGGCAATTTTACAGAAACACTAGGCAGATGGATTCGTTGAAATGGAAGCTTTGTCTTTAGGCATGGGCCCTACCATCAATTCAAACGTGTTCTCAAATGGTTTGATGCGCACTTGGTTGGTTTATGTTTTCTCCTTTGAGGATTCAATAGCCTCTCGTTCTCTTTACCATCTAATTTTATCCTTTGAAAATCTTTTCAATACTGAAGTAAATCATGGTGTGTCTGTAATTTTTATGCTTGGTCCTTGCTCACAAAGACCCTCATCTCTGAACTCTAGGGGAAAAACAGAGAACATATTTATTAAAATCTTACACAGATATGCAGAAATGATCACCTTGTGCTTTGAATGTCTTTCCCCCTCAAGGAACAGACTCTACACATTTGCATTATAAATTTCTATTTTCAAGCTCAATAGAAATTGGGTACAAAAAGCAGATGTGTACATTGGATTCTTTCAAATTAAATTTCCAAAAAGCAGGGCCTATTCTAGCTCAAGATCAAAGGAACTAAAACATGATCTCCTCCCCCTTCCAATATAATTACAGAGATTTCATTCTTTTGTTACAATGAGCACAACAGGTAAATCTTAAACCTGAAGGGTAATGATCAGGTGCAACAGCTCGGTGTTGCTGGGAAGCCGACTGGCTCTGCTCGGCGCCCCTGCTGTTTAAACCACCGCTCCGCGGGAAGGTGGGAGACGCCGCGCGCTCCTCTCTACTTCGCTCTCGGAAATTTGTTTCCTCTGCCACATCGAGACCGTACAGAACGGTTCTGCGGCAGACACAACCCTTCTGACGGCAGGTTGTTCTAAAGGAGGGCCACCTCCGTCCTGAAATGCACATCAAGCCCTGGCTGGCGTAGCTCAGTGGACTGAGCGCGGGCTGTGAACCCAAGTGCCCCAGGTTCGATTCCCAGCCAGGGTACATTCCTGGGTTGCAGGCCATAACCCCCAGCAACCACACATTGATGTTTCTCTCTCTCTCTATCTCCCTCCCTTCCCTCTCTAAAAAATAAATAAATAAAATATTTTTTAAAAATGCACATCAAGAAAACATCTCGTTCGCAGGTGTCTTTTACTGGTAGACTACCTAGAAACCCTTTTGGAAGTAGATGGGGCATAAATAATAAATAAATAAATGAGGAGTGACACTGTCATGAAATGTTACGTCCTGGCAGTCCTGTGAAAGGACAAGGCCCTGGAGAGGGACACGCACGCGAACCACAAAGTCACTGAAAACTGAGGCTCGGAAGGAATTCTGGCCCACTTTGGAATGATTGGTAAGATCTACTTCCTTGGGAAATATATGTACAGAGAGAACAAAATTTCATGTCAAAGCCCACAGAAACAGGAAACTTCGGGAGAGAACACCCTCTAGGCTCCGGCATCCTTGAGGGGGCTGCGCTCTCCATGTGCTTTCCGTCTCCCTTTTACAATTCCTGGTGCCTCACCTCATCCTGTGCTGCCCATAGGCATCTGTTCCCCTCTAATTATCTGCCATTTAGAAAAACTCTGCTTAAATTCCTTGTGCATCTGTCCCTTGCTTAGTGTATATTTGTGATGTTTAAATATGGTGCTTTATATTAGAGCAGCCTTGCATATAAATACAAAAACCTCCCCACCCCAGGAAAATGGTTCAACATCCTCTCCCCAAAAATGTATATCAAAGCCAATTCAATATTACCAGGATGTAAGTATGCACTACTATAGACATCACACATACACACACACCCTCAGAGACTTAGCTGTTGGTAAACAAAGCTTCCAGTGTATCTTCCAACCAATGCCTTCCCAGTATAAATGCCAGTAATAACATCCTTTCCAAAATAAATACTTTTTCTTTTAAATAGCTAGGGTCTTACAGCCCCTGAATTATATTTTGCTAGTCTATGAAATGGAATGATTGTTATGCATAGAAATATGCTTATTTTAAAGATATTCTCTAGAGAATACAATGAACCAGAAAATGGAAAAATTAGACATAGTTTGGTAACATCAAAAACCCGAAATCAAACAGGCTTCCTTCCTTCCTCATCTCTTCCACATCTTCCCTTCTCCTTGCCCATTACTTCATCCTTCCATTCTTTTTCCTCCTCCTCCTTCTACTCTCTCACCCTCAAAGAGGCACTTTACAAGAGGAAACACTGGATTAGAAGCACAAAATCTGGGCTTTTAAATTTAGTTTTGCTAATAACTGGTCAAATGCCTGTTTCCTCATCTAAATTGGCATAAATGATGGCTAAGTTGAGGAATAATTACTATTACTATTAATGTTAATAGTAGTAGTAGTAATAAAATGCCCTGGCTGGTGTAGCTCAGTGCAATCAGTGCCAACCTGCAAACCAAAGGTCTCTGGTTTGATTCCCAGTAGGGCACATGCTAGGGTTATCGGCCAGGTCCCCAGTAGGGGGTGCTCAAGAGGCAACCACACATTGATGTTTCCCTCTCTTTTTCCCTCCCTTCCCCTAGCTAAAAATGAATAAGATATTTTAAAAATAGTATTATTAATAATAATAGCAATCATTTACTGTGCCAAACACTTCACAGTGCAGTGGGGTGATTAACAGCATGGATTTTAGAGTCGAAGTGCTTGGGTTAGAACCCCAGATCCAGACCCTTAATGAAGTGAGTGATGACCCTGGCAGGTACAGAATCACTAGCTTGGAGCCTCCATTTTCTCACCAATAAAATAGGACTAACATAACATCTGCATCATGTGTGCTTGTTTTTAGGAATAAATAAGCTAAGACATTAAAGGTACTCAGAATATGCATGTATTTATTCTTTCATCTGTCTCCACCACAGTGAGACTTCCATGTACAAAGGGAGTATCTTTTGTTCACCACTGTATTCACACAGCCTAAAGTAGTGCCTGGCACACGGTACAGAGTTGGTAAATCAGCAACTGTTTCATGACTAAATGGTGGATGGATAAATAGAAAACATGCCGTGTTTTATTAGTGCCAGTGATTCTAAGACTGAACTATTAAATACTTACTAGGTATAATTTATATGGTACTTTGCATGACCTCTGTCTTCACCAAGTTAGTAATTTACTATGGGAATGAAGCTAAGTGCAGATGACGGCTGTGATTAACCACAGAGAAACGAATGACATCTGAAATATACAGGATGAAAACTTTGCCAGGTCAGAGGAAAGATAACCTAGTTCCTGATAACCCAACCTGAGGGATGGGGATGTGGGGTCTTCCTAGCCCGTGATCCCGCCATGCAAACTCTTGGAAGAACTTGTCAACCATGACACTAAGTTGTTAAAGGCAATATACAATGTTCAGTTCTCACCTCCCATGGCAATCAAAAAGACACCCTTGTTCCTTCCTTTTTAAAAATTGGCTTGATGCCATTACATTTCTTTTCTTCCTATTCCTTGGTCATTCCCTTTCATTCTCACCTTCAAAGACCTTCAATGCTGAGAAGCCTCCAACTGCTTGGCCCAGGGCCCACGTGTTCCTGGAGTCTCCACACCCAATCCCATTCCTCCAACTGGCATCTATATGCCGAAGGCCCTTTCGAGTGCAGACCTTTCACTCAGATTTCTCGCACTACAACTGCCTACTCGGCGTGTTCACTTCAGCGGTTTAGAAGGACCTCCAACTTAACACCAAACTCAGGATCTTTTCCTTTTGCACCTAGGCATTTACTGATGATCCCTGGCCTTTTACCGAAAGTGAAGAAGAAATGAAATTAGATTTAGAAGAACCATCTATTTCCAGCTCCTGTGCTAGATGTATATCTCATTTAATCTTCATTACAATGCTCTGAGGTAGGGAGCACTATCTTCATTTTTAGGATGAGAATAGTAAGACTCAGAGAAACTGTCTCTGTTTCATTACAGACCATGTATTCCAGGCTAGAAGTCAAAAAAGAAGATGAATGTTTGTTGTCAGGAAACATTCAAGTTCCCTCAGTTTGCGCCTTATATGCTAGAAGCGCTTGTTGCACTGTGAACCTTCTGATTCGTAATGGAGGGTTGGTTCTACCCAGGGGAGAGGGAAAGTGCAGAGCAACAGCTTAGCCAGATTAAAACAGACAATAAAAGGTAGAAAAACTTACATAAGAGAAATATAAACGGGGGAAAAAGTTAAAATCTAAATAAGAAATGTAAAACATAATGATATTAAATATATCTTGCAAATAAAAAGCTACAAAGATGGGCAATTTTTTAAATCGATAAATATCTCCATAGTACAAATAAGAAAACAAGAACCACAAAAGGCTCTCAGAGAGCATGTAACTGAAACGAGCTTAGCATGGGTGTCCAAAGCGAAACGTCACCTGGTGGTGGAATCTCTCCGACCCGGCCAGGGCCACACCCAGTAGCAGCAGGACCAGGCATTTCACAGAGTCTTCTCCTCCGTCTTCGCTTTGGGAATCCCTGCAGAAGCCACAAGTCCTGACATTTTTTTGTACAATGTGAATGACTGCACTTCATAGCTGGGCTAAGTATGTACCTTTTCTTGGTAATACGTGACGTATCATGTCATCATGCTGTTTTCACTCAAGAAGAAAATTTCATCTCTTCCACGATAATTCTTAAAAATCCCATTTATCTGACTGGCTCACCAGCGATTAGCCCCCATTCCCAAAACCTGCAGATTCCACTGTTTCTTGACATGATCTATCACAGGCTATTAAAGCTTGGCCTGCTCAACTGCTCACGGGCAGGTGATGGCTGCACGTCTGCTTGGAGTGAAGACCCCTGTGATTGGAATTCCTCTCTCTCCACTTGGCTGGCTGGAGTGTCCCAGACAGAGGAAATCAGACATGATGACCTTGAATGTTACTATATTATTCATATAATATTAATATTAGAACATTCATCGTCCTGCATCCTCAGTTTTAGACCTTTGATCTCTCCAGCTGTCAAGGAAAAATAGTTTTCTGGCAGAGAGTAAAGTGGATCAAACACTTATCTCCATCAATCTCAGACAGATCCTGTTGCATTTTCTGGCTCACTGGAGAAAATTTCTCTCTTCCAGCACTTGCCATGCCAAACAGATCATGATTTGTTGTAGGTTGGGACCGTGGGTATGTAGAGGAGGCACAACGGTTAGAAAGGCAGTCAATCTTCTGGCCGTTACCCAGGGACTGCAGCCCTGGCAAAGGGCGTAACGGCTAAGTCTTCCACCAGCAAACTGGGAAAGGCAGATTCTTAGAGCAAAAACCTGTTTGGGCTCGCAAATCAGACATGCCACTTGCTGGCTATGTAAATCTCCAGGACAGAGTCTTACCGAAGATAAAGGAGTAGTCCATCATCACACAACTGCTAAGCAATTAAGCTAGAAGCCAAACCCCACTCTAACCCCAAACTCCAAGCTCTTCTCAGGCCTATACTTAAAAGGGTAAAATAGGAAGGCAGGTAATGAAAGAAAAGAGTAGTGAGAGGAACAGAAAGAGTTCATTGATTTTGACGTTGTGGATGTTGAGGGAGGTGGATTTCAAAAGACGAAAATACGAGGCGAGGAAAAAACAGGGAAGGTGAAGCCGTGCTGCCTCAGAAGACGGCCAGCTACCTTTGCGTGCCTGTAATTCGGGAAAGCTCTTGACTGCACCCTGCTGAGGTGCTGGTCTGTCGGCCTGAAGGGTGTCCCAATTTCAACACGACCCCAAGAGACTTGAAGTAAGCAATGTATGAGCACATGCTGTGCCAAGCAGTGCCAGAGTGCAAGACCCATTCCCACACATACGTACAGAGAAAGGAATCAGGGGACAAAGAGATAATGAAAGAAAACAGAAAGGGAGTGGTTTTGAAGAAAGATCCCAGGACAAGAGTTACAATAAGCTGAAAGATGCGAATGTTGAGAGCTGTCAGGGGATGAGGCAGGAGCACGTTTCTTCCTGCACGGGAGAGAAGGTGCCAGCTGGAGGCCGGTGGCACATGTTCCCTGATCAGCTACCTCACATCAAGTCACACATCTGAGAAGTCTGACATCTTCCCGAAAACGCTAGGACCCCTGCGCTTCACTGTGTTGCCACTGTCTTTTCTCCTCTGAGGACTGCTGGATGCAATTACAGTGGTGAACTTGGACTGAACAGTGAAGATGTGCAGCAAAAAGACAGCCAGTGGTGGCTGATGACCAGAGAAAGCATGAGCTAGACTCTAGTCATCTTTCTCTACCAGCTTCTAAAAAGAATCAAAGTTAGACTGGCGATACCGAGATGGTCTCCCAAGATCCAATGCTTCTTTGATTTTAGTACATCCTAATATGACACCGACAGATATTCAAAGCTGCTCATGGACCACAGGACAACCAAAGTCAAGGGTCTTCCAAAGATACAGCAGCTAGAACACAGGCGGCAAACACAAGGCCGCTGGCCGAATCCAACCCTCTCACCTTGTTTTATCCGGCCCGGCACCTTGTTGCTACCCTGCGGCAGCGCCGAGCCTCGCTAACTGTTAGGGAGTAGTTACATGTACACAGTCCTAAAATCACACTTGGCCTTTTGAAGGCAAACCGCGAGGCTGACGTGGCCCCCAAGTGAACATGAGTCTGACACCCCTGACCAGGGATACAAGAGGGCACGGCATACAGAAGGGCCGGAGGGAAACAGCTTTGGAAAGTCAATCCTTTGTGCAAGTCCACAGGAAAGTGAGATCGGACATTTTGATTTCTGGCACTTAAAAACGATAATCTCATCAGTAACAGTGAACAAAAACTTGTATTATATATTCTCTTAATCAGGTCAAGCAAGTGGCAGAGAGGAAGAAGAAACTGAGACCCACTGAAGACCTATCACATATCAAATCTTGGGCCAGAGACTCAAGACTTTCAAAACATTGTGAAACGGGCCTGTCATCTCCGTCCCGCACACAGAAAAAGGCCGGCCAGATGTCTCGGCGTTCGAGCCAGGATGCAAGCCTAGTCTGAGCGAGGACTGAAGCGGGTCTCGCACGAAAGTAAACAGACAGGAAAACTAGACTAACAATCTTCCAGAGAACCCAGCACTGAGAATGTGTGCTGCTCTGATTCCGCTGGAAATCTGTTTCCATGTCGTTCCTAAGGGCTTTATATATTTTTGCTTAAATTTGTCCAAGATCGTAATAGAGAAAGATACTTGGGTATAAACACTTTCCGGGATTCCATAGTGGAGGCTAATTCCAGCCCAGGGGGGCAGTGGGCAACGGGTCTTCACGAGACGTGTGCTGTCCTGTGTGAAGGCCCTACGCTCACCGGCCTCGCTTTTCCCGTAATAAAAAATGATGGTGGTCTTTTCCCTGGACTTTTGTGACCCTCAACCTTTCATCTTGTGAAGTCTTTTTCTTTATTACTGTAGCTTCACAGGCACTGAAATGTAAAAAAATAAAATAAAGTAAAGAAGTCCAGCAGTCATAGTGCGGCTCCTCGACCCTCACTTTTCGGACACGCACAGCCTCCTCCCTCACACTGACGTCGAACACTCACCCTGTCCACTCTCCCCGCACTGCCAGGGGAGCATCGGGCCTGCGGGCTGAGCCCACAGACTTCGGGGGGCTGACAGGGCTGTGCGCAGATCCCCCACACACCACTAACCGATAAGCGTCCCCTGCGTCCAAACTCTTCCAACCTCTGTCCCCCACTTTGCTTATCCATAAAATGAGAAATAAATGTTCCCCATGGACTGCAATAAGATAAAATATGCAAACTGCAGCACAATGGTGGGCACATAGTAAGAGCAAATCACTGGTGGCCGTTGCTACCATATTAGGATACTGATCAACATTTATGGACATTAGCAAAAAGCATTATGGATGCTTGTAGACAAAGGTCCCTGTCATTATTTACACTTTAATACTGATGGAGCGTGGATTTAATCTGCTCTGTGTGAACAAGTCAGCTTTATATTTGTATCACAGATACGAAGATTGGGCCTTAATCTGTGCTGTTTTGGAAATGCATGCCTTTGGTGACATGGGAAAAGGGAACAGTAAACCATAAGATTGACTGTTTCTCCAAATACACCCAACTGTGTGTGCTGCTGATGACAGTAATGTCTATGCAAGAAACCCCACACGTTTTCAACTGTGCACACTTGTATTATGTAAAAGGAAAAAAATATATCACCTCGGTGGTTCCAAGGCTTTTGCATTGCTATTATATTTTAGTTCCAAACAAGCTTCCTTGCTTTACGACCTTTTCCCCCTGCACCTCTCTCTCTGCTTGGGTCCCCTAGGTGCCCAATCATCCAGGCGCACGACGCTGACAGGGCCGTTTCCTTTTCAGCTGGTTCCCTGGAGTATTCTCCAGCCCTTTACAAGCTAACATTTACAGGCATGATTCCTACCCACTTGCGACTTTTATTCTAAAGGAAATAAAACAAATCAGGCTTGAGATTGCCGGAGTAAAATAAGTTTTCCAATACCTCGCACACATCGAATATTTTCATTCAATTGCTCTTACAATTGCAGGGTGAACTCAAACAAATCTTTCTTCATTCCCTTGCTCGGCTATATTTCTCCTTCTGCTTCTATACACTGACTTCTAGCATTCTCTCTGCTCCTTATTAATTCCACCAGAAAAGTATTCACCACACTAAAACTTACTAATTACAATAATTAATTTTGAGTGACAAGCAAATGTCTAGTTTCCATCACTATGTAGAGTGTTTGTTTGTTTGTATAGTAAAAAAAAATCAAGCATTTTTTTTTTCTGTTTAGTGATATTGTCAGATGCTACAAGGAAGAATTCTAGTTCTGGTGATGAGGTTTAAAAACGGAATAACCCTCCTTACCGGTCGTCTCTCAAGTGTGCTCATCTAACATCACAGATAAGCCCTCCACTCTTAAGGTGCGTCTGTGTAACGAGTCAGAAACACTGACTGTAGTAGACTTCAGTAGTCCACTCAATGTAGTTTCGCTCAATGTGAGATGCTTACTGCTGAGCCCAATGCCGGGCACAGAGGGAGTGATCAATAAGTATAAATTACAGGTAGCCTTCACACTGGAAATGGAGATGGACGCAAAGTTATTTTTATTAAACAGTCTTTGATTTGGCTCAATGATGTTGGCGAATGCTGACACTGTAACCATTTGACTACACATGCTTCTGGCCGTTTTTCAAAACCACCAGCAGCGTGTCGACCAGCTGTCCCTCCCACTGAATAAAAGCTCCACAAGGGCAAGCGCTCTTTTCTGCACTGTTTCCTGGTGTGCCCAAGGTGCCTGGTCCATGACACAGCCAGTGCTGAGCACACAACTGCCGAATGAGTGACGTGGTGAGCACGGCTTATAAGACTCGGAATGGCTGGCTCTCGTGGCCTCACACTCTCCGTCTTCCAGCACTCCTAAAGACATGCCTAACCCTTTCCCTTACTCTATCCTTCCGCAGATGTACCTCCCAAGGCCTCAGAATCTCTCCCGCCTTGTTCCTACACCAGCTCCCTTTGCCCGACAACTTCCTCCAGATCAGTCAGAACTGAACTTCGACGTCAACTTCGCCGACTCTCTCTGGCTGTGCGGTGTCCCTCCCTGCTAGAGCCACCACAGAGCCCTGTGTTTCTCTTGACCCGTTTACTTCCTGGGTCTTCGTGGTGGCAGAAGGCCAACTCCAAGCTTGCGACATTCCACTGTGCATCCCTAGCACCAAGCCATGCCATGTATCTGGCACAAAACTGATGTTCAATAAATACTGGGTGAATGGAATTAATGAATGACTTAAAGACTGAATACAAACATAAGAAAGAACCATAAGAATCACATTTCTATACCCAGAGAAACTAGTACCAATCAGTACATATAATGCAAGTCAATAACTTACAAAACAATATAAAATTGAATCAAGCAATGTGTTGTTAACCCTTCCTTAAGTTGTAGGCATTCTTGGCCTGTTTATAGTGGAACTAAAACTTCACCAATCAAGAGTCTATGGTTAGAAAAAAAAGTACATGGGTAAAGAAATGCTTATTAATATATCCTGGGAAATAATCACATGATTATTGACTTAAGCCCTTTATCCATTCAAACAGAAGAATTTTAACTGTCCCTAAAAGTTACATTTCCAATCTGCCAAAAATTCGAAGTAAAGGAGGGGTGTTAATAACTTCAATGGCAAAATGAGATATCTATTATCCATTTTGTGCAAAGGACAAGTAAATACCTAAATTCCATACATTTTTCTTTAACTTCAGGCCATGTATTATAAAACACATAGAAGCCCTTAACTGACTTTCTCCCTGAACTTAAATTTTATTAAGTTGAACATACATACAGAATTCAACAGCAGCAAGAAAGCCCATCTACAGCCGTGGCGACGCGGTCACCTGGAGCCCACATGACCAGCTAGGGAGCCACAGCGATAAGCAGCTTGGGTTCAGCTCTGCATCCATAATGGGGTCCAAACATCACATGTATGAATAACCCAAATCAGACAAAAACAGCTCTATCACTCCAGAGGCGACAGGACATAACAAAATATCCCTAATTATCTATCTCAGTAATACACAGATTGTGGAAGAAAACTCATAAACTCAAGCTATGGCAACTGGGGGACTGTGTTCCTTTATTGAAAAGTTAGTCTTAAAAAAAATACTCTATTGTGGGCAATAGGTTGTACATGACAGCTGAATTAATACTTCATAGCCTAACAAAATCACCCAAGTACCTGATAAAAACATACGTGCCTACCTTCAATTTGAGGCTAATTTCATAGCATTCCCTAATACATCTGCATAAGGCAAAAATTCCCTCTTTAATATCATTTCATTTTAGCTGTATATTATTAAAAAATAACAAATAAATGTTCTTTTTGAAATATTTATAGTGTAATTTTTCTTTAATTTGGTTTGTCTTTCCTCTAAATTAATAAAAATACATTAACAATTTCCCTACAATACAAAAATTGTCATTCCCACTGTGTACACAGAACGTTTAATTGTGAATCTACAACAACACGTATCTGTCACTCACATCACTATTACAGAGACAAACCTTCGGGGTCATTAGATTAAGCCTATTGACTTAAAGGACAAATAAAAAATATAGATCATTTCAGCCCTTTCTGGAAGTATGCACAATTTTAACGCATTAAAATTATTCATGTTCTTTGACCTAAAAAAGTTATTAATTTATGGCATAAAAATATCTTGATGGTAAACAGTTAGGTGCTAAATAGGTGATGACTCACTTTCACTGAATGAAGATGACATCGAAAGATTTAAAAATAATACTCAGATCAAGAACCGTGAACAGCCTGAAAACTAGAATGACAGTTCTTTGAAGCGATGTGTAGGTCAGAGATCCTCAAACCTGGCAGGACATCAGCGTCACCAAATGCACATTTACATCTGATGCTTGATGCCAGCCCAGACCTCCAGACACAGTGTGTCTGTCAGTGGAGCCCAGGCATCTGTATTACGTGAATGGCTCAGAGGTAACTCAGAGTTAGAGCAAGAAAGGGTGAAGATCTACAAGATTTGTCATATTTACTTACAGGGTTCAAGGACCACGGGCTGACAGCTGAAGAATGTTATTCATCAGATATACCTTTTTATCAGATATACAAGGACACTGGGAAATAGTGGGATAAAACAATCTTTAAAGTAAATATAGGCCAAGATGTAACAAAGCTTCTTTGTGGTATCCTCAGCCTGGCTCGAGTTTCGGTGGCACTAGCAGGTGGGGGTGGTGCTGCTGTCTGTAGTTGTCCCGTTCGCACTTGTCTCCCTCCAGAAGACGGGGAGCTCACTCAACTCTGAGGCCCCAAACCAATGAGCTACTCCCAGTGCAACGACCAATCAAACTGAAACTGGCTCTACACAAAAGATGAAAAAATGACCAAAGAAATAGTGATGTAGCTTAGTCGATCCTTCTTTTCAGATGAACTTCAGTAAACCAGCTTTTAGAGATGCTTAAACACAGAGCAGTTACACAAGAGCTCACAGCGGTCTGTTCCAACCAAGGGTCATCACCTAGAGTCCCGATAAGAAAGATCGCTCTGGAGGTTCATTTTATTTAGAAGATCTCTGGCCATGGGAACAAGGTACTGCAGGACAAAACTAGTGGGTGACAGTGTCTTTGTCCCTCTCCTGCATGTCCCTGAAGCAGCCCCCATGTTCCACTCTTAGGTGGCGGCTAAAGCACGATCAGAAGGGGGAGCGAACTGACCGCAGCGAAGCCCTGCTCATAATAGTGTCCGCATCAATGACTGTCTTAAAGTAATCTTCGAATGCAAAGGGAAGAAAGATTAATTCTGGGAAGAGACCCGGGAAGGTCTTTGTAGTAAGTGAGGAGTACTGGGCCCTAAAGTTCATGGAGGCAGAGCGTGGGAAAGGGGATAGTCCAAAGGGAAGCGATGGCTGCCGGCCTGCGATGGGATGTGCGCATGTGCACACGAGGTCCCCCTGCAGGAGGTGGGGCTGCTGGAGAACGGAAAATGCACACCTGAAAGTAGAGTGTCTCGCCTGCCCAAGGCAAGAACTCTGTGAATCTCAAAACAGCAGCAGGAGGTCCAGGATTCCTACATTCATTCAACTGGCAGCTCATAGGGAACAACAACGAGCAGGAAGTCTGGTTTGGAGCCCTGGGGAGACCAGTGAGCCTGGACAGAGAAAGCCACCGTGAGAGCTAGAGCAAGGAAGCAGGCGCCTGCACTGAGCACGGCCCGGCAAACGGAACCAGCAAGAAGAGGCAGCCAGCCTTCTCCAGACACTCTCCAAGAAGCCGGTTAAAAATAAGGCCAGAAACGATAATTGATGAACAGCTTTTTCTTTACCTGGTATGAGGTAGGGCTGTTTAGAGGAGTGAGAGAGAAGGAACTTCAAACCCCATACGGGCACGTCTTTTCCAGGGCTGTGGTTCGGGATCTAGCACATGGTCTGACACTAAGAAATATCCAATAAATGCTGGCTACATCAGTGACTCACTGACTATCCTGGAAAAGATAACCAAACTTAATAAACACTTAACAAATACCTAATAAACATTAAACACGGGGCACAGTGGAGTGACTCTTAGACTGGGAACTTGGGGGACCAAAAATGTGTTTTGGTTATTCAAAGGCCACTGAAGATAATTTTTTAAGTACACCAGCTCAATCCGTTTAAGGATAAATTTCAAAGGTCATAGTCTAATGAATTAACTAGATAAAACGAATTCACAAAACTATTTCCAACCATTCTAAAAAACACAGTTGTTCTTCTTCTCCTTCCCAGCGTTTTCATTCTTCTTACTTTTTCAAGATGTTTGGGTGACAACTGCTAAAATTTGAGGGTTTTGCAATTTTTCCTTCTCACCCGTGCTCACCTGTTTTGGCATGACTCTGATTTATTTTATATTTCTTCACTCTCCCTTGGGAAATTTATGCCTGTTTCTGGCATCTGTCTCCCATCCTCTTTTGTGAACACTGAGGTGAAAAATTCATTTATTTTACCACTGTCTTCATTGCCTGTCCATAAATTACCCTTTCTATGTCTTTGGGGCTTAACAAACCACTTTTTCGGATCTCCTGTTCTTCAGGTGCTTTCAGAGATAACTTATTATTATTTACCCTCATCTCATAGGTGGTCTTTCTTCCTTTTTCCACTCTTAATTTTGGGATGCTTTTAATATTTTTGACATTTTTAATATCCTCCTCTACAATACTCAGTGTCAACTGTTCTCTTTCTTAATAAATAATTGCTTTGTGCTTGCCGGTTTCCAATCCTGTTCTCCTGACAGTTGGAATATCCTGATAGTGTGTTTATTCTTACAAAGCTTAACTTTTGGGCATCTGCTTATTGAATTTATCTCTAAATGTGCATGCCCTATCCACTCCAGGTTCTTTTTCTTTCACTACTTACCCACTTTGTTCTCACTCAGCTTTACAGGGTCTAAGTTCAAGGCTGACTTTTAAATTTTGCTTCCCATGACAGAAAGGCTCCAGTTCTGCCTACAGGCAGTCTGCATTTTTCAGTGTTTACATTAATAGCCCAGATAATATTTGCTATGGTTAAAAGCATCATTTGATGACCAAATCTAGTGCAACAACCCATCAGACCCCGACTCCTACATGTGTTGCAAATTTGCATAACCAAATCAAGCCTCCCTGCTCCTTCTTTTCCTCCTCTAGTTCCACCACAAACTTGCTAAACTGTCTAGCTGGGTTGTCATCATGCTCCTAAAATACTCTCCAATTCCACACTTCCAATCATATCCTTTGTTTCACATAAAACTTAATCAAGACTAGTTTTACGTAAGTTTCCTTGTACATAATGATAAATAACTTAAGCTACATTCAGTACATTTCCAGCCATTATTTTTCTTTCTGTATCAAACACAGATAAATCACATTTTATCTGTGTCATTATCTTTCCATTATATCCATATTCCAGTGGTCCTTCCTACCTGATAGACAGAATTCAACTCTTTTTCTACAGCAATCTGTGTAACCTTTAATACTAGCCAGTATTAGCTTGCGCCTGTAATTTCAAGTAAGATATATTTTTTCTAAACTAAAAAAATATTAATGAAGTTCCCTAAGAAGTTCCCTAATTTTCTAACCAGTACTTATCATGCCCATGTATTGCATGTGGTGTATGCGTTAGAATTTCTCAAATATAAACTGTACAAAACAGAACAGCTTGAGCTATCTGGTAGACACCAGCTGATAAATATGACAAAAGTACAGAATGGAAGGATTTCGCTTCTCCGATGCGGAGCAGACCAAGAGCACTATGTAATAACACTGAGTGATGTAGCCTCCAACCAGTAGACAATGCCCTGCGGAGCACAGCATATTGTGAATTTATGTGCAGCCCCTTTATTTAAAAAAATCATCATACCCATTTTAAATAAGTGGGATTTTTGCCCAAATAGAAAGTGACTTTCCTAGGATCACTAAGATTCATGGTGATCTGGTCTAATTGGTAATGCTTTTAAGCGCCACATTTAACTGGATTTCCTTATAGCACTAAATGTTTCTCCACTGACACAACTTAGCAGGCAATGTATTTATAAAACTATAATAGCCTGAAAAGAATTAACAATGAACAATGCACAAAATAGTCAATTACAGGCTTAAACTTTAAACAAGCACTTACAATGAAGATTAAAAAAAAACTATCTTGGCTATTGGGTCATTTTCCGGGCTACTAACTGCTAAACCATGTGCAGAGCATGCTTCCAATTTAACCGCCCAGATTTTCTGAAAAGGCAGATAGCTTTGCTCTGCAGGCAGAATCAAGTTGCTCTTCAATTTGATTTTTAAAACAAAACAGTTCTACAGAAAACCAGTAAGCTGTTTGCTACGGGTGATCTAAAAAAAAAAGAGAAAAAAGGGAAGTAGGTTTTATTTTAAAGACGTTCATTTGTCTGTCTATGAAACTGAAAAATATAACCTTGCTTTGGTTTAGAAAGGGTAGTAGTTGAATAAATGCTACACCCCCATCAGTTTCTGAGGAGCAGCTGCCACTGGTCCAGGCCCCTCTGAGACTCAGCAGAGGCAGTGGGAACCAATGCAATCCACATGCAGAAAGTCACGATGGTTTTTAAAAGCTACAGAGAAAACTGGAATGTTCCCTGTTTAACAAACCACCTCTCCCGCCTTACAAATAACCAGGTAAAGTGAAATCGGAAGGTTTCGGTTTCAGAAGGGCTGCCTTTCCCGACGGCACCAGACCAAAATCTGCACGTGAGGAAACAGCTAGAACGGAAGCCAGGTGCATGGAGGGACATTTGTGGCCTGAGTCTACAGAAGATTTCCTACACGGTGTGAGGAACCATTATAGGATAGCTTTTGTAATGTACCATTCATACTTTTGTGGCTGTGACCAAATAGAGGAAGTCAAAGTCTGGTCCAGAAAGAAGTGTACAGCTGCAGACTGTGTGCTCATGATAGCCTTGATGACTTGTCACCATTGTGACATTTATTTTGAAAACAAGTCAGTTTGACCTAACCTTGGCTTGGTCAACCTAGACCTTGCATGAGGTCCCACTGCTTGGTTATATAACAGGTCGCTGTATGTTCATCCATTCTCTTTTTTGGGGTAGGTCTAGTTACCAGTGATGGCCTACAGTAGGATCTCATTCTTAAAACTCCCTGGGAGCTCACACATGACTTTCTAAGAATCTTATTTAGTCACAAGAACTGTGTTCCTGAAAAGCTGTCATGATTCTAATCTTCACCGACTAAATCCAAAGGCATCCTTTGGCAAACCCTCTGTGAAGGAAATAATTACCACTCAATTTATCTTTAGTATTAACCCAAACTTTCATATAACTAGCATCACCTATAATTTAACATCTGACTTGCCTTGTAATGTTCTGTCTTAAAACTAGGTGTGGGACTGTTGTCCAGGTAATTTTAAGACTTTTGCTGCTGTTGTTGTTTGTTTTGAGTTCTTTTCTCATAAGGCCCAACAAAGTAGCCAGTTAGTAACTATCAATCAATAGCAACTTTATTCATCACAGTATCCTATTTATTGCTTGATAAATTTGGCTCCTCAATCACACAACTCTAAGCCAAGAATCACATTTGCTTTTCCATTCGTCACAGAAGAACCATTTGTCTTATGGTTTTCTTCCTCCAGGGGGCAGAACACTAACAATAAAAAGGAGGGTTCGCTATTGTAGAAATGGCCCCATTAACTGCCCACACCCACGTGACAGTAAGAGTGAACTGGACTGAGTGATCACGGGAATCTAGGCACACGTCCCTGACGTACACGTGCGTTACCTCATTTATTTTACCCAGCCATCCTACCGGGTAGGCTTTGGAATTATCAATATGTAGGTGAAGAAAGTAGGTGGAAAAGTTAGAGTTAACATTTAAACACAAGAGTGCCCACCACTGAGCATCACACTACTCTGCCTCCAGTATGGACAGAGGGAAAGGGTAGAGTCGGGGCACATTTGCAGGCCAAATCCAATGAGAAGAAATCTAGTAAGTATAAAATAAATTATCATTATACACAAGGACATAGAAGATCTGTTATTACTGTTACTACTAAAAGCAATGATTTTAGTGGACTGCAAGCTCAATTTTTAGTCAATGCTAAAACATGGGCATGTAAATGGCATCTTAGGCTGCATTAATACTAAGCATCAAGCACACTAGTGACTAACTAGATCTGGAACACCGAGGCAAGTCCTGGATTCACCGCCTGGAGAGGAACAGAGACTAACTAGGACACTTGGAAAGGACAGTGACCGGGAACGTGACGTGTGGTAAAACACTATTCCATGATACGTTAACAGTTTTCCAATGACACTTTTGCAGGAAGTGAGAATTATTTATCATCCTGGGAAGAGAGACAGTACACAGTCCTTTGTAGCTTTTCAGAGGGAAAGAACTAGGATCCCAGGCTGACAGCGACAGAATTGGGAATTTTATGGAAATCTGAGCTTTCTGGAAGTCGCAATGCAGGGAGCTGCCTTGTCAGTAGTGGCTCCTCTAGCGCAGAGAGTGCCCAAGCAGGGGAGCAAGTGCCTGTGGGGGATCCGTCACTCACACAGGAGTCACGGTGTCATTTGCGCACCAACAACTTTGCTAGGGCGTCATCTAGAAGGAATCCTACACTGGAAGGAAAGCTGGGGTAAATCAGAAAGACTGCAAGAAGAGCTCTAAGTCCCATTCCACTTCCAAGGATCTACAATGTTTTCCAAATATGGTGGATCGATGCATGCTCTGAAAAAAGAGTTTCGTTCTAACCTCCCGCGGTGAAAGAAAGGAAGGAGGGACAGAGGGAAGGAGGGAGAAGGGAGAAAGGAGAAGGGAGGGAGGTGCTGAGGGAGGGAGGGAAGAAGATAAAAGGAAAGAAAGAACTTTCACATAGCACATTAGGGACAACAGACCAAATATAACATTGAAAACAATTATGTGATCAAGAATTATCCAGTTTTCTTTAAAATGACAAATGTGGCGGAGGGGTGGGGGGATAAGACAGAGGCTATCCCTTCAATCTAACATCTTTAGAGAACAAAAATAATTAAGCAGAAAATATTTTTTCTCTCTTGTTATTATCCATTCCCATGACCCCAACTACCAAATACGAATGCTGTGTGCCAAGTCTGCAGCCCAGAACCACAAATCAATCCACCCACAGACATCTCAAAACCTCATCCTGTCCAAAACTGATTTTACCGTCTTAATCCTACATAACCTTACTCCCATATTATGTATCTTAATGAATGGTACCCACCATCCACCAGGTGGCTCAAGCAAGACACCAAGAAGCCAAGGACAATCCCCTCCGCCATCCATAAGTTATCAAATTTACCCATTTTCTTCAGTGTAATGCCACTCAAAAATCTATGTCCTCTTCTCTCTGACTCAGTCCAATTTGTCATCATTCCCTCTTGTAACTGCTTTAATCACCTCCTGAGTAATCTCCTTGCTTCTCATGTTGCCTCCTATTCACACTTTGCTGACTGATTGGTTTAAGGCGTAAATCAGATCATGTTATTCCACTATTTGAAAAATCCTTGAGTAGTCAGTCTACCACATTTCAGTAAAAATCCAACTTCCTCCCACTACCATATAAGAAAGACCCTTTTTCAGAGGCTGGGATTCTAATCCAGCTTCCCCTGGCATCCCTTCCTCTATGGATCTGTGTGTCAGCCTTATGAAGCCACTTCAGTTCCAGACTTCCTGTAATATTGTCTAGCTCTCTCAACTGGGAATTTTCTTTCCCAGAATAGTTCTAACTCACCCTTTAAGGCTCAGTTCATTCATTGTCACTTCTAACAAAATTCATGTTGATTTATCCAATGAGCATTCCCAAGCCCCTGCTCCCTTGCCTGCCTCTTGAGTCACAGGGCCAGCTAATGCTATAAAAGTCCATTTTACAAGCTTCCCTTGCAGCTATGAGTAGATATCTGTTAGAGATTTGGGCAATATACATTGTTAGCAGAATTCTGCTCAAGATCACGGAAACTTTATTTTTGTCTTTTCCTAACAGAATGGGATAAATGTAGGTATGGGTGTAGCTCTATTTTCTTCCTTTCCTACTTCCTATCATGAACTCTGATGTGGTGTTGGGGTATCAGCAAACATCTGACAAGAAATTCAAGATGAGAGAAAAAGCTAAAGAATGAAAATCGGCACACTGAAGAGGACGTAAAGGTAGGATGGCAACACTGATGTGCTGAATTCACACAGGTGAACTGCAACCTCCAGATATCCCCTTAAGTAAGGGGAAAAACTAACCTGACTAACCTACTATTATCAGGTATTTTATTAGTTGCAGCTGAATTCATGCTTAGCCAAGATTACACCTCCAGGAACTCTTTCCAAATTTTCTACAAGTGAAACAGTACAGGGTGGTTAGGGTTTTGAGTTCAGCAGATGGAGGTTCGAATCTGGGCTCTGCTACAAAACACAAGACAGTTAGCCTGACCTGTCTGATCTTCAATCGCCCACCCCTCATAAATTGTAATGACAATGCTTACCAAAGAGGTTTACTGTAAGAAGCAAACAAGATGTTACGTGTAAGGTACTTAGCGGATGCCTAGTACTCAGTGCACACCAAAACATTTCAACCGCCATTGTGAGACAGCCCAGGTATATAATCCAACAGCACCCTGTGCACTCAGGGATTGCCATATTTTTCGGACTATGAGATGCACCCCCCCCCCCAATTTGGGAGGAATAATGTTAATGCTGCTGTTGAGTTCTGTTTACATTTACATTGGTGAAATACTATGTTATTTATGTTACTAAATATTTTACCACATATTTTGCTTCAAAATTTTTTTTTCCTATTTCCCTCCTCTAAAACCTAGCTGCATCTTATGGCCCGAAAAATACGTGTTTTCCCTAATGCTCGGATGAATAATTATCTCATACCAATCCAAATCCTTCCACAGACTGTGGGCCACGCCAAAGGCAAGAAAAGGAGCACACCACTGCCCAGTGCCTACACAGAGCCTGTGGGACACAGGCTTTCCTCCGGTATTTGCTGGATGGGCGGATGAATGAACCAAAGACTAATTTGAGTGTGGAAGTTTATCATTTGGTTAGCTCCTAGTACAAATAAAATTCATATGGACGGTATAAAAAACTACATACACTGAGGACCAAAGGACTGCAGATGTGCTGATAACACATTAATTTTATTTATCAAAGAGCCAATCAAACTTTTGAACCAGTCTCTTCTTTCACAAATACGTAATTTGCCCTTCCCTCACTGCCCTGAGGGAGCGCCTCCTCTCCGCTGGAAACCCAAGGCAGCTGGGACACAAGGACACGAGGTGTGAGGGGTGCTCGCAATGCCACCAAGCCGAAATCTGGACACAGCAGCTCTGCCTTCTCTTCTCTGCCCCTTTCAATGGGAGCTCTAGAAAGGCTCTCCCCCTGAATGCATTTACTCGCGATGAAGTCATAAAATTAACAACCCCCATTGTTTTGGGGGAGGTTAATGTGGGGAGTGAGAGGTTCTCTGGCAAGTGAGCAGTCTCCAAATACTAGAATTCCCCCAAATACCTTTTCTAAGTAGCATTTTGTTGTCTACGGTCAAACCCATACAAATAGTACTGTATAGGAATGCTATTTAAATGTGGCCACTGAAATATGGTACCTAATCACAGTGACCATGGAAAACAGCGTTTGCTATGTTATTAAGGTTTCCACACATACTGGGAGCCCCTTCTTCTACAGGGAGGAATACTCCTTCATTGTAAGAAAGGCGAGCTGCTCTGATAAAACTTTAACAGGTGCTGAAATTTATATATTATACTACAGCCTTCTAAGCCTACACTAATTATTAATTATCCACCTAAGTGTACACCACTTTACACATCCTGCCCCTTAACTAGAGCACTCAGAAAAGCCATTGTGCTTTGCCTAACGGACCATGTCCTGAACAGCTAAATGGCCTAGCAAATGCAAAGATTTCCCCATATGTACACTTGTCAGTGTTAATGCAAACCAATGACATTTCCACAACCACATTCTACCTTGAGGAACACGGGTAACTAAGGAGGGCATCTAGGTACGGACTATATCAGCAAGTAAGAGCTAATTTATAAAGCTGATTTGGTGTTTGCAAGAAACATTACTATTTAGCTACAACTGTAAGAATAGTGAGTTCTCGCTCTTATTCTGCTCTGTGAATATTTTAGAGAAGTCACATAGAGGCTTCTTTTTATGCTAGAGCAGGTGTGAACTCAATTCCACCCTTAAAATTGTATCAGCTCAGCTGAGAGAACAGCGGTAAATTTTTATTTCAGAACTAAATATAACTCATGAGGGTAGAGGGCAAAATCTCACTATTAAAATGCCTTTAAAAGATGATGAGCAAGACTGCTTTCTTCTGCTTTATTTTCAATTTGGTGTTCAAACTATATACGTAGAGCTTTTCAATGAATGGCAAATACAATTACAAGAGTATTCATCTTTGGAACTGTTTTATTTTTGAAGTAAAAAATTTCAGACAGCACTTCCTGCCAACCCCCAGGCCCCATCTCCATGAATCAGGTCAGTATCAAAAATAAGGAAACTGGGGTTAAACTGAAAAATGGCTTGTCCAAGATCACCGAAAGACTGCTTAGCGCCCTACCGTTCAGTAGGGCTGCACCTTCCCACAGGTAGTTACTGTGACGCCTACTGGAAGCTGTCCAGAGCTATTTAAGTGGTCTGCCAAAATAGTTCTAGTATTCATGCTCACCACATCTCAATTTCTAAATAATATCTGAGTTCATCGATAAATAAGGAAAAGGAAACTCTGCAATAAAAAAGAAACCGAACACATGCAACATAAAGTATGAATTTGATCCTGTCAGGAGACCAATGTTTAAGGCTTCCAAAAACAAGGATATCAGGTTCATTTGCAATTACTCAGGAAGTTCTGAAGGAGACAGAGTCACCGATAAATTTTCCTCCACGATCTGGTACTGCCCAATTAAGTACAATCAGTTATACATAAAGAGTTTATGCTTGCCCCCAAAGCATTCAGATTTGCTTACTGAACTGTTAAGAGTACAGGGCGGCCTGAACAGCCAAGGTGAGAAAAAGGCGGGAGCAATTAGCAACCCAGTGACTTCAGACTCAGACAGCATGCCAGCGCTGGTAACACAGTGCTGGGAGAAGGCACTCCGTGGTCCGAATGTTGTGAAATTAGCTTTATCTGTGTCTCTTTCTCTCTCGTCCTTCTCTTCTTTTGTCTTTCCCTCCTCCACCAAATGTTATCAGGTATTATACACGGTCCATTTTCATGCAGCTTTAATACGGCCCATGAGGGGGTGGCTTTTAATTCATTACTTCCACGTTTTGCAAAAATTCACTACATGGTTCTCAAGTTTGCATTAACGCTTTTGGCCAAGCTGCTCAGACGCGATCAACAGAAGAAATAGTCTATATAAAATTAAAGTAGGTAGAATAATAATCCACAGTAATTGAATTTAAGTGCTTTCATTTAAACCCAGAGCAAGTACCCAGCGGAGAAGTTCCCTCGGGCACTAACGACGGCCAAAGGCCAAGTCAACGCCCAGCTGAACCCAAGCCTCGCCCAGCCCACCATCCTCCACTTCCCCCACACTGGGCTGCAGTGGGATCTTCAACCTACAGGAAAGCTTTAAATGTTTTATTTTGAACATAGACAAAATAACCAGCTATACTTTACACCAATCTGAAATTAAGCTTCCTTACAGTTTTTCCCGTTCAGAAACGTGTGTCAAGGAACTGAGGAGCAATAATGAACAATTACTAAGAAGATGAAAATGGGCTGGGCTCTTTTAAGCATTTAGGGTCAAGTTTAATTGAATCCCAATCTATGTTCCATACATTTTGCAACTGTTGGTCAACGGGCCAGACATTCTGCAGAATAAAATAAAATGAGTTCCACTGTATGCCTCTTTCTACTCCAGAATAATACACAGTTACTTAGGCAAGACTCAGAAACCCTTGGGAGTGAAGGGAACTAAAAAATAACCACACAGGACACAACACTCTATGCCAACCTTCTCCGGAGAAGAAGGGACTGAGAAGTGGGAGGAAATGCTCTCCAGCATGTTCTCGAGAACATGGAAGTCACCGGCAACAGCGTCTCCTTGATGAAAGGCATCCTACCTGTGGGTCGCTCCATCACTCAGAAGACCCACAATGCAGGCAGACAAATCTCAGCCCGCCACTGCTGGAATACCACACCGAGGCGGTTTCACCCAAGTGAAACAATGAAACTTGAGAGCGTCTAAGTTGGAGAAACGGCTGGAGGAAAATATTTCACAGAGGTAGGTGCACATCTGAATTCAACGTAGTTATCGCACAAGAGGTCCTTATTTTATAGGATTACTGTCTGGGCTGAAAAGGAAATCTTTTCATTTTGGTCTTGATGTTTAGAGAACTGAATATTCTACACTACCTCCACCTGTTCCCGCCTTCTGTTCCCACCTCATTAGAAAGTCAGGTGTTTTAAAACTACTCACCCAAGACCCAAAGAATATAGACTTTTTTTATTAATTACAGATGAAAGAGACAGAGTACCAATGTGCAGCTCTGCAATTCCGTAAGTCACAGGGCAGAGCAGGTAATGCGGCACACCCTGCTTTATTTATGACACTGCTCACAGTGACTATGGAGGCAGGTGTGGCAGACATCCCTGTCCTCACCTTACACCCGTGAAAGTCGGGGTTCATGAGAAATTTATCCCAAGTCCCAGCCACCAGGAGGTGAAAAAGCCAAGTCTAGGACCACAGTGACCACTAGCCTAGTCCTTTATTCCATGACGCCTCTCAACACCTGTATATAGTGCTGGCAATGGAGTTCCCTTGCGCCTTCGGTCCTCACGCATGTTTCATTTGTGCAAAGAAAGAGGGATTATTGGCACTGAAGGCCAACACAGAACGACAGGAGGCAGACACACTTGTGCATGGACTTGACTTTCCCAGACCCTGTACCTGCGCTGATGTCTCTCCTGGAGCTGAGGGGCGATGAGAGCCTTGAGAAATGCGTTTTGTAACCCTCTGCCCAAGGATCCAGTCGAGAATTCTGTTCACTGATTAACGCTACCACAGGCACGTTTTGAGTGTCGAGCTTATACAACATTCAAAGGAACCACTGCTCCGATGCAGAACTTAGAGAAGGACTTTACTACTAAATAAAACAGCTCTGTGTGTTTCACGTGCAGCTTACCTTTACCGACAGGTGGCCCCGCCCCGCCTATGTGCTCGCTGGCCTGCTTCCGGCCGTGGTTGTGCTCAGCAGAGGTGGGGAACTCAAGGCCAAAAGTCGGATCCAGCTCCCACCCCAGCTTCGCACAGTCTTGGCAGGCTGACTAAAATTAAATGTCATTTTTTGGCTGCACTTAACCCTCCACATTAAAGAACAACAAATTACGTGCATATTAAAATGAAATAGAGGGATTTTCGCCCCAGGTAGTGAGCATTCTTGTCTAGAGCTTCATTGCAATATGGCAGGTTGCTGGAAGTTCGTTCCCAGGAGAATGCTTGGCAATGATGCAAGGGGACAAACAATTGCTATCCGTCACCTGTGGTGGCCCGTCCTGGGGCCTTGCTGCTCCAGTCCTGCTCTGAATGGCTGCAGGAGGAGACAGTGGGCGGGGCGCCACCGGTCTGAGGCCATGCCAACGACCACCGAAGGGACTAGGGAAAGGCCTGGTGGCTGGAGCCGCGGGCCTGCTGCCCAGGGTACTCTGCACGGCATGGCAGGAATTCAAGCCCAAGACATACGAGTGAAGGTTCTAGGGGATTCGGAAGTGAGGAGGCTGACTGGGGCAGGTTGCCGCCTCGCGCCAAGGATGAGGACAAAGCAGGCACAGGCCTGGAAGACGAAGTGCGAACAGCACGCCTCGGGCGCCTTCTGCCTGTGCGTGCCTCTCGCGCCTGTACTTTCTCTTTCTTCCTAATTTCAGTACCGTTTTGTCCTCTCTATTTATTGTGTCTTTCTCTTTAATTTGCTGGCAAGAATTTAGAGTTGATGTCCATTTTTATATTTTGCCTATGACATGAAAGTTTGAGCCCTGTTACTAATTTTCTAAATAGTTCAGTTGAAAATCATGCACTTTTCTCTTAAGAGAAATGAAATAAGCTCTGAAAGTTGCTAAGTTCGACGAGCACGCCCAACTTCTTTCTTGCCTCTTGCCATTGAGTAGCCCAGAGAAGCTACCGTGTGCCTTCCCACCCCTGCCCAAACCCTGCACCTGGAGAGGGCCCTGGGCACGGTGGGCAGGGCGACCACACCGCTGAACCCACCCCTCTCCGCTTCCTTCTGCCTCGGGCCCAAACGTCACACCTGAAGCCATAACAGTCATCGAGAGACAGTGAGGAGGACAAAAGATCACAGAGATCCCGGCCTGGACGTCCCTGGGCTGCACACGCATCCCAGGGGAGGCCCACTGCCCCATCTCTAGTGTGAGAAAAATTATTCTTAAGCCACCATCTGTCACACTCGCCATCACTCCCTAGCAAAAGCATCCCTATGTGATAGAAACTGCTTCTTACTTTCACTTGACTCTAAAATGGTTTGTTTTCTCTTAGGGTCAATAAATGTCTATGTGAGAAATCTTTCTCCGGTATTTAGAAGATCTACACTTTTCTGTTAGCTGTAGTTTCAAGTAACTTTTTTCTGGTATCAGTTCTTCTAAATTATATAAAACCTGGCTGACTCCATCGAGTTTGACTATAAAAACTATTCACCACAGCGTTCATTCCGCCACACCCTAGAGCAGACGGCTGAGTGGGAACACAGCAAGGCCAGGGAAAGAGGACCAGAAATGTTTATTGACCAGACAAGAGGAAGTAAGTTATCTTACCTGAACACCAGAAACACAACTCTTTTCGGGAGCCTTTCAAAAAATCCTGACTTTAGTTATTTTCTTTTATAAGTAAAATAACCTGTGGTGTGGTTTACTGGAAACTGAAATCTACCATACTGCCACATGGCCCGTTTCCTGCCGGCAGGAAACGCTCTGTGCAGTCAAGGACACAATACCACTGAATACGGTTCTGCACGCCTGGCCAGCTCCGGTGAGAGTTTTCTTCCTGCTACAGTAACATGTAGGCCTCACTTTCACGTATGGGCTTTTCACTCGGGGTTTAAACCACACACACACACACACACACACACACACACAGGATTCCCTGATTTCTTCACGAACGAAGCCATTCAACAGCCATTTACTGAGGCCCTACCACTCTGTGCCAAACATCGGTCCATGCACAGCACCTTTCTCTTAGCAATGTAACATAACAGGTCATTATTTTGTCCTCAACCAATTCAATCCCTTAGCTACAGATTTGGAATGAGTTAAGGTAGAAAAGAAACATCCACTGGAATCTGCTTTAAAAATTACATTTGGAAAACACACCACTAGCAAAATTATTTGAAGGTGTCATGAAATGGAGATGAATGGGTTAGAAAGAATGATCCAACATCTCTAAACATAAAATACAGTATAAAGACAAAATGGCACACCTAAAAGATCAAGGGACCATCACATAAGACAATTATCCCAGGAATCATCTCAAAGTCTGTTCCCCCCTCGACTTAAAGGTGTGAGAAGCAGCTGACCTGGGCCCACAGGCAATTGGAGCAAAAGAGAGAGTAGAAAAGTCGGGTCTGATTCCCAGACTTAGTTCAAAATCAGAATTAATGAAACCACTCAGGATGACACTTAAAATAGTCTAATCTGTGAATACTCTGGGGAGACATTTTAAATGTAACATATTACAATGACAAAACTCCCAAACAACAAAAAAAATTAACAACAAATAAGACCACCATTAAACATTTCTTCTCTCGGGAATTGCTTGTTACCACTTTATCAGTCCCACAGATTAACAGATGATATCGAGATAACCTCCAGCTGAAAAGTGACATTAAAAAAAGACAGCGAGGGTGCACAGACGTCCCTAACCAGTGAGCTCCCAGCGGCCTGGCTCACACTGTAACTTCAGACACTCGGAAAGCGAACGGAAGTGTCTAGACACACACACTCCCAACTCCGTTTTCCTGACGCTCAAAATATTATTTATTTGATCTCTGACACTTCTGAACATCAAGTAATTGTTATTATTGCACGGGTTTTCTTTCTTTAAATTAGTTTCAATATTTACATTTCTTCATGGAAGAAAAAAACTATCTCACCAAGGAATGAAGTTAAATCTTACCCATGCTTTCAACAAACTATGTGTCTGTATGGCCATTTTTTTCCTTTGTAGGTTAAAGTTTTCAAAGCAGCTTTCCTAGTAAGAGCCTCTTCACTGGGTATTTCCAGTCTTAAAATGAAAAGGAACACTCCCTGCATTCGAATCTACTCACATTTGCCGTTTTACAAGAAGACCGTGCCACTCGCCTCTGCCACTGGGATTTGAAAAAGCCCACAACACTTCACCTTTACGCTGGGCTAAACTCAGGGTAGCCATAAACACTTTGAAGTAATACAAACCTAAATATTCCTGCTAGGCAAACGGAGCAGTGGAACCGAATCATAATGAGCTAGCAGCTGTCACAATATGACCACAGTAACCAAATCAAAATATCAACCGCTAACCCAGATGAGATTCAAAGGTCATTCTATAAGCCAGCAGCTTTCTTCAGTTATGCCTGACACCTCGATCTATTCCTGCAGTAAAATGTTCCACTGAGGTAATTTAGAAACCAGTGACTGTACAGTGGGAAATTATTTAGTGCGCTGGTTAGAGTTCCATTAATGGGACTGGAACCAAAACCACAATAAGGAAACCGAACCATTCACAAAGGGACACGTGAACACAGCAGCTGATGCTGAACTAAGCTGCAGCCAACCGTACAGAGGTATCACTTTTCACATCCTGCAGTTACCAGAAGCGTATCTATAATCTTATTGGCAACTTGCTCACTCAAACAATCTGGTTTTAAATTAAGGCTCTAGAACAATAGAAGGAAAACGCATCCTTAGATCCTTCCTTGGATCAAAAAGTTTTAGCTGGATAATATATTGTATCCCATTGTAAAAATACTTGGACAATTCCCTACAGAGTTTAATGCTTGGCAAAGAACCAGAAAGTAAAGTTTTAAAAATCCATACTCTCTGCATATAGTTCTTGCCAGGAGTTCTAACTATCCCATAGCACACATACAGTCCTCTGAAAAACGAGACTGAGACCCTTGGCCTCTCCATCCTATCAGCATATCCTGAAAGCCACCCACTGACCACACCTGTATAGGTTTAATCAAACCATTCAAAACGCCAGCAAACAAGTTTCCAGCAGACCAAGTGTACAGTATTATCATTAATAATCACAGGTGGTCACAAGGAAGGAGTGATGTGCTCTCTCTTGGTACACAGGACACAGACATTCAAACAAAAAGCAAACTGACCCAGTGAAGGCAATGAGTGAGGACTCGGGGAATGTGCGGTAAAAAAACGTATTGATCGGTCGGTGCAGGCAGCCAGCTATGTGACTTGGTGTTTCCATCTCTCCACTCCTCCACGCTCCCCCACACCAAAGGAGAAACAAAAAGCCACACACACATATTTTTTTAAAATAAATTTAGGGCCTTGCTGTTTCATCTCATTTAATTATGCTCTTCTTTACAGAAGGTACGCAACATCAACTTCCGACACCCTGTACGACAACTCAAACTACAGAGAGGAACGGAAGGAGTAGTGCAACCGTGCAAACCAAGAAGTGTCATTCATCTTTCCAGCATAATAAGCATGCATGCACGCACACTTGCACAAGTGCTCTTGTGTTCATTTGTTTATTTGTAGTTTAGGGATTCATGAACTATCAAATCGGGTACTATATTCCGATATGAAAGCTTATTTCTAAAAGAGTAAATTAATGGAGTCCCTCTTTTAATCTTCTAAATTATCACCCGTTTTTCATAAATGAGATACACAAATTGAATTTTATTATTTGGGTGCTGAACAAGTATTATATTACACAAACTACCATTTATGCAAACTGTTCATGTGAAATAACAAAGTTCAGAATTGTCATAAAGGATTTTATTTGCATAAAAGTGTTTATGAGCAAATGGTAGCAATTCCTGCATCCTTTCTCCCAAAGAGTATACTGCCATAAAGAACACAACATATAACATTAATTTACCCCCCAAAGGAGAGAGTGGTTCATTACTTTTTTCTTTCTTGTAATAAACTGAATACCACTAAGTAAACAGTCTACATAAAAAAAAAATCAGGTCATCTGCAGTTAATAACTCTTTCCAGTAAAATTACTGTCACTTGTTTCTGTAGCAGACACCTAATTCAGTTACTGACTTGACTGATTTGACAATAGAGAATCTGGTCCAGTAAGGAGGCTGATTTATTTCTGGTGCTATAGAGCTTCTACCCTAACGTGACATCATAGCAGGATTAAGTCTGTGATGTGTGGAGAAATCCCTCCTAATTAATGAAAAGGAAAGATTTTGAGAATGGATATTGGAGTACTGTCAAAAACTTACATTAAGGTCTAATACCTTCTTTTGGTAGAATGAGAGCTTCGACAAAGACCACAACACAGAGAACATGGATTTGTACACAAAGAATGGTTTGGAATATACCATATATTCTATGAGCTCAATTGTTCTCTATGCCAATAGGTCTCACTTTGTGTCTTTGTCTCCCTCTGTAAACTGGTTGCCTTTAATTTCTTGAAAATGACCTATCTTCTCTTTGTAAAGATGCAGCCTCACACCAGGCATCGCTCATCTCGAAAGTGGCTTCATTTGAAATAAACAGCAGCTTGAGCAAAATCAATGAGAATCTTTGTTCCGGAATCTAGCCCTGAGATAGTCGAGCAAATCAAGAAGGCGTTTGGGATGTGAGAAATTATAAGGGTGGGAAGAGTTGTTAATGCAGCATCATAGTCAGTTCTCTAAAAATATTTCGTAGAAATTCTTCTCTGAACTAAAAATGCAAGGTATTTCATAGTTGTTTAAATGTCTTTTTCCTCCCTTTTTCCCTCTGTGCACACTGCACCGCACCCTCTCGCTCTGAGGGCGACTGCTCTGACCCCAGTCTGACACCGCGCGGTTCAAGTCAGATAAACCATTTAGCCCAGGCACAATTCTTTTCTGTGCAAAAAGCTGCTTGAGGTGGAAAATGTAGCAGTTTGTAAACAATACAGAGCCATGTTTCAGACCAGACAGCTTATCTAACAGAGAAGCCCTTTCATGGGGAGCAGTGGGTGGGAGCCCCCGACACAGCAGCATTTCCTACCACAATGCAGGAGACTGTCCTGGCCTCCATATTTAAGAGTTTAATGGGAAGGAGGGCAGCCGGATAAAAGAACACAGCTGACTTTGACTTTCAGCTCAAACAACAAGTCTCTCTGCGCTAGCCTTGGGCTCTCATCCACTTATATTTTAAATATGATTTGGACTGAAAAGTGAATTTGGTTGGTAAAACAGTTGCCCACAAGGACACAGGAACAAGTTATTGACTATTTTTGTATCACTTGATGTAGTCTGTAAGAAATTTATCAAGTTATTCTTTGGGGAAAGTTTTTTACATGAACTTCTTATTAGGAGGAGTAATTTATTTATTCTATTTGACTTTAGCTTGTCAGAGGATAGTTTTGGAATCTGCTAAGGGAGTTCTTTAACACACTTTTTAGGTGCTACTGCTCAAGATTTTCTATTTTCAAATTAATTTTTTCTACTTTATAAATTTGGGTAGGGATGAACAGAGAAGCAATAGCATCAGAATTTACTATTGCCATTAAAATGATCACTATTGTCAGTGAAGCAGCTGAAATTGTTCTTTAAATTTTAAGTTGATAACTATATCCAGCCATCTGCACACAGCCTGAAACAGAAAACGCGTTGCACCTTTCTATTGACAACTGATTAAAAAGCAAGAACAACAATGACAAAAACCTAGGGCTCTTGGTTTAGCTACAAAGTTAAAACAACCGATACATGAAATTTAACTTTTTAAAGTTAAAAAAAGCAAAAATGAAAAAACAACATAGAATCAAAGACAATTTTGTGGTTCTCAAATTTGGGGTGGCACAAGGGGCACAACGTATGACATTAGCCATTAAAAATAAATTGCTAGTATTTCTCTGCGTTATCTATTTACGTTAAATATCTAAAATTCCTCAGAAGGATTCAATGGTGCTTTTTTGGGGGGAAGGGAAAGACAGAAATTCAAATTCTAACCACCTTAAATGACAAGTATAGTTTCAAGGCTTAAAAATCAAGACATTCTTTAAAAGCATTTGCCATTATGGTTTCAGAATGATACAATTATGGCTGTGTGTTTTCCTTGGAGTATGGTACAACAGCTTGCACCGAGAAATTTAACTTCATTTATTGATGGATTCTCAATAGAATTTGGCCAAGTTGAGAGATTCACTAATATTGTTAAAAACTCACATGTACTAGAACAAAGATCATTTTTTCAATCAAACGTAAAGTAACCAGCTATTGAGACCTTTTAAGCCATTATGAATGATCTTTTCCTTGTGTAGGTTACTGCAGTTAAATGAACACTCTACAGTGCGGTCAAAGCAGAAAACTATGCTAAGGACACAAGCAGGAAAGGCATGCTAGACACTCAGACTCTCTCAGACCACACACAGCTCACTCCCATCAGAGTGGGACGAGGACCGCCGAGACTACCAGCACTGAAGTCCACCCCTTGGTAAATACACAAGCAGATTTTACAGTCAGTTTGAAGGCACTACTCTGACTTCCGCACAATAGACCTATTAAGCACACTATACCAACTATTAAAGGGGTTTTCATAACCCCTGTTAATGAAAATTCACAGCTAGTGCAAACTGTATCTCATCACCAACTGGCAAGCCAAATGATATTTTTATTTTAAATATTCACCACTTTGATTCCATCAACCTTTACCTAGAAAACTACTATTACAAGATTAAAATTGTGACAAATGCTTTACATCTAAGGAAGACAAAATTTCCATGTAGATTCAGTGAAACTCTGTGATTCCCATGGTCATGAAACTTAGTTCTGTACACTGTATTACCAAGCACGGACTATCAATATTTTCCTACAATTTAAAGTTACCGTAGCAAACTGACTAAACATCCGGGTTCCTGGAAACATAACATCTGCCTGGCCTCATGTTCTGTACAGGTAAAACATTCATTCAAAAAATCATATTAATTTAAAATTCGTCTTACTTTGTATTCTGGAATTGACAAAAGGTGGAGAGAGATTGTCATGTGACCCAAGGTCCCTGCTGGTCATGTGGTCATAGGGAGTCCCATCTCCATAGTTCTGTAAAGAAAACAACAGCGTAACTTCCCATTGTACATGGAAAAAACCAACACACAAATATGCCCCCACTGCTGAGACCTCTCTGATAAAAAAAAAACAAAAACAAACAACAACCAGAGTCCACCATTCTGCCCCAGGAACTTCATCTTCACAAGCCGGTGGTTAAGAGAGGGCTCTAGAGTTTGCAGAGGTCAACTTTGCCTCGTACTTGCTGTGATGTCTAGGAAATAATAATAATAGAACCAACTCACATGAAGTTGTTGATGTGATTAAATTAAAAAATACATGTAAAACACCTGACATATAAAATATATTGTAAATATTAAGAGCTATTACTTTGATAAGCCCGCATTATTTTTTTAACGGCCCATAGCCTGTAATGAATAGCTTTTGGGAGAGCAAGGCAGAGCCTTTACAAAACATTTGGTTTTTATGACATTGAAATTTCAATATTTTGTTATAGTTGTTATTGTAGTTGTAAGAGAATTGGATCACTCCATAAGTAATTAACAGATAGATGTTAAAATTATTATTACAATAGTACTATGAATGAGTATTACAACTTTAGCATAAATTAGTACTTCTGGATTTGGACAAAGTGTGCCACAAAAATTGGTTTTAAAGCACACTTTAATTTCGTTGTTATTGTAACTCATTGTTTTAATGGGAATTGAAAATTAAAATAATGTTTTGAAACTGCTCAGCCACCTACTTTTCATGGAGGAATCGATGTCATATAAGAAAGAATATCATGTGTATTATATAGTTCAGATTTCAATCTACTAAGGTGCACTAAGTAAGCGAAAAGGAAGAAACTTCAAGAAGCCATTCTGCTCAGCTGGGTGCACTGCCCGTAAAGACCAAGTCAAATTTACTCGGAGGTGTCAGTCGGCATGGGAGCTGCAGGGCAGAATCTGCCACATAAAAAAAGACGGATGCTGTACGACAAATGAAAATGCACGGCAGCTCACTGGAGAATGAACGGAACCCTTAAAGATCCAAACCAGCCTGTTCTCAGTTGTCTTTCCTCATTTATAAAAATTAATCTGAATGGTGCTGTGATGTAATGCTGTCAACATGTCCGTGTATACGAAAATGTCACATCACTAGCATGGGTTTTACACTCACTCATTCTATACCAAGCATTGCACAATACTAATTGTTATTAAGTGACCCCTTCTAAATAATATTCTAAACACTTAATATACATTATCTCATTTAAACCTCAGCAGAGTACTGCAAGGCAGCTGATAACATCACCATTTTCAAATGAGAGAAGAGAGACTTAGGTTGTACGGGCACAAGCCAGCTAGAGCAATCTGTCTCATGCAAACTCCCCGGATTTAGAAAATATGAATTGTAAAATACTGATTCAGGGTATTCACCAACGTATTCCACGAAAAAAGTGGCAGAGCAGCTAATAAACACAAAATAGAAGTCAGAATGATCCTAAATGGGTCTTGTTCTCAGAAATGTAATTAAAAGCACTACATGTATTAAAATGAGAAATCTTAAGAAATTAAGTCTGAATGAACTAAACAATAGAGAGAAGCACTGTCATCTCCTACACTCGCTGTCAAGGGGGATGGATTTATTTCTGCAAGTGCAGACTGTAACACGAGGAGGAGGAAAGATTTCCTCAACCCATCCATATAATGCATTAGAATGTCAAACTCGACAGCTGGTACGAGGGCTCAACAAAGTTACTGTTAAGCTTGGAGATCCTGCTGTACCCTGAAGACTAGCGCGGGAACCACAGGGCCAAAGGACAGGTAGAGATGAATAACTACGGCTTACTGGAATGTCTTCATTTTGATGGCTCGATCGCCTACCTTCCTTGACTCTTAGGATGAAACGGAGACCTTCCTCCCCCACCCCCAACCCAAATTTATGTGAATACTTTGGGTAAAATGTTACCCTCCCTCCAGAATGTCTCATCTATACAGCTGGTTGGGGGAGGGGCAGATGTTTGTTCAGCTATGGGCTCTAAGTCTATTTTTAATTTGGGGCATTATATGTTTATTACAAAAGCTGCCATGGATTTTAGGGAGCCTAGAAATGATTCAGCTGAAGAAAGGTTGTAACTCAAATCGTATCTATTTAAAGGTGGAAGGAATATAAAAGATCCTCTGATTCTACTTCCTCACTTCATAAATTAGGGAAATGAAGATCAAAGAGGTGAAATGACATGCCCAAAGTCACGTACATACGAAAACACAGACTGCCTTTCCCACCCCATTCCGTGATCTTCCTGTTACATCCAAACTAACAACCAAATATGAGGAGCAAAAATATGAGACCAAATAAATGAATGAATCCCACTGATGACCAAAGCCACTACTGGTGAGATAATGGCATGTTTACAAAGTGAAATCAACACAGATTTATTATGTAGATTATACTGATAGGCTAGACCTTCATTCAATGTCTTCAGAATTACTCAATAGTCTATTTGCACCAATATATTACAGAGATAGGATTTTTTCCAAAGTTGTGCCATCTACAGAAAAACAACTTTCTGCAATACTAGATCAATAACTGGCAAGGCCAAATATTTAATGAAGGATTTTTCTTCTGGTTAGCAGAAGTAGAACAGGTGTCAAACTCAGCAACAGCATCCCATAAGAGAATGAAAAAAAAAAAATCCAAACACAAGCTGATCCTCATTAAACTTAGTGAGCATATATGTCTGTGCAGTCGCGTTTGTGCTCGAGAGAAACTCACCTTCGGTTTGTCAATTTACATATGTGGGATGTCTGGATGTGGCAGAAAAGATTAGATATACTTACCCTGGATGGGCTTGGATGTCCTCCATTCCCCCAGGACCCTGAGCTACTTCTGTCTTCTACATCTGGGGACAAGAGAAAAGTTCTTCAGGCTTTCTTGTAATAATTCTTTCTTTTTGTATATGCACTTTTAAATTAATGTTTCAAATTAATCTCCTGTTGCCTTTAATTAAGAATCAGGCACGGGGCTACCACGATGATAGTAGCTTCTGACCCATCCACTTAAATTAACTCATTTAAATTCACAGCAAAAATGAACTGGACCCTCAGGAACCAGAGGTATGAACATGGAAATTACTTCCACCTTTCACAACATTTCACAGCCTCAACTTTCACTGACATGAAACTGCACTTAATGTTTCATTTAAATCTTTTGGACAAAATGTAAAAATACAGTAACACAACCTTAACACACAAAAAAAGTTAAATTCAGGTAACTAGGCAGACTAACATCAGCAGCATTCACTCCATAATGCTCCTGAATACTCTTTGTTCTCCAGCCAAGTCTCATCACACCAGAAAACAGACAGGCAAAATGCACACGACAAAAAAGAATTCGGTCACCTGTTTCTACCAGTACACTACATGGAAGCTAGGATTTTGTTTTTTAAGTTAAGGCAACACTGTCTCCGTCTTTTAAAAATCTTTTTTTTTTTAGTAGGTATGGCTACTTGGCCTACAATCCTTAATTTGGGCACTGAGATGTGGACATTAAAGCTGCGGAAGTTCCATGTGGATGAAGGATGATGAAGAGACCCAGGTGAACTATGGGAAAGTAGGAATTCTAAAATCCGTAGCAGCAAAGTTCTGATGCTGACCAGACTGCTAAACACCCAGACAATGCTTCACGTGGCAAATACTCGGGATGGAGAGTTCAACAGCTACGTTATCCTATTAATTGCTTAAAACATAAAAGTGTTTTAAAATTTTAAAGATCAGTCACTCTATATTTAGAAACGGCTTTGAGATTTTTGATGAAAGGCCCTTTGTAAGTATAAAAAGTTTCACTGTTCTATTATTTTGATCACGGCTGATAACAGATGGCCATCACAAACTTCCTCTGACAGAACTGAAGGAGGAGGTGTGAAACTTTGGTTCAGCAGACATAATCCCATTTATTGTGTTTCCTAACATTTCAGTGATACTGTTTATTCTCTTAATGCACTACTGTCATTCCTTTTATTACTGCTATTTTATTACCAGCAGAAGTAATCATAGTATAATTAATTGACTTATTATTTTTGATACAGTGGAGTACACAGCGTTTTAGAATATCTTAAGAGATGGAAAAACAACTCTTAGGACTAAACTTGAATCCTTTCTTTTTTAAACAAATTCTGGATTTTTGTTTTGCTTTTTTGCTTCAGAAGATAATGCAACTGCAAACAGATGTCCTCTGAGGACAGCTAAAATCAGGGACCGTGAGTTTTAAGGAATGTCAGGAAAGCTCCGGAGGGTACCCTCAATCTGGAGAGAAGTCGCAATGCTCTCCCCAAGCCTGTCTAACAACCCGACCTCCCGGCCCAGCCCGCGCGTGCTGCACTGAAGTACACGCAGAGGTGACTCAGAACCCTCTGCATCCTCACATGAGTAAGTTTTGTAGCTTGCATGCTCTTCTTCATCTTTAAGCAAAAATCACATATTTCCAACACAAACAAACAAAACCTGTGTAAGCGACAAAATTCCCTCAAATGCAGCTTTTCGGAAGTCTAGCATATCTTTGATTCCTTCTAACCTGCAACAGCCAGCTTGGGTTAACTGGAGAAATTTCTGCTCTTAAATTTGGCCAAAAATAATGCAGGAAAAGAGCTGAATCCCTATCTCTACCTTAAGATGTCATATTGTTTGGACACAGTTTATCTTTTTCAGTTTTCAAAAAGTAGGCAGAGACAAAGAGGAAATAAGACCACAGTAATGCCAGGTCGGTGGTCCTCCACCAGTGGCAATTTTGGCCCCCAGCAGACATTTGGCAATATCTGGGGACATTTTGAGTTGTCACAACTTCGGGAGGGGGAGGAGAGATGTACTGGCATCCTACACATACACACAGAAGTCCCCCACAATAAAAAATGTTCTGGCCCCGACTGTCAACTGTGCTGGGATCGAGAAGCCCTGCGCTAGACGCAAAATCATATTATGGCGCAAAAACAAAAAACTAAGTTAGAGAACAAATATACTAGAATTTTATTTTAATTTAGCACAAACTCTTACTAAATACAGAGTGACATGCATTTTTAACCCCAACTTGAACTGGACAGTTTCAAGAGACCTTCATATACATGTTCTGTGCCCTAAATAAAGGAAAAATGATGGTCAGCCATGCAGCCTGCTAATTAACAGGCAGATAAAACACATCAGAACTTGAGTATTCCCAACTGGGCAATTTCAAAAGCGAGCAATCCACTAATTAAAAATGCTGGAAGTTTAGTTTTTTTTTCAAAACAGGTTAAATACTGGCTAGGTTCCTTCGCAAATAGATTCTCAACCAATCAAATCTAACTGCTGTTTTGACATCCCTTCCCATTTCCACCTTTCTGATTTCCTGACTCACGCTGGGCACCTTCCTCCCCTTTACTGCTCTCTTTTTAGCAGGTTTTTCCATCTCTTGGCCCCCTGCTAGATCTAGAAGATAAGGGCAAATCTCCCGCTCTCCAAAACCTAATAGAACAATCATATGATTTCTGGTTATATTTTATCTTTGAAAATGGATCTGTGTTACTGGTGCTCATTCATCCATAGCAAGAACACACAAGGCTGGAGCACGGATATTTGTAACTCGTAATGAATGTAAACACGCCACGTTTATGTTTTTTGTTCCTTTCTTCCCTCCCACTGTGCTTCATCAGACCTGCCAGTAAATTAGCATGCATTTCCTCAACGACTATTCCAGCAAGTCTCAAAGTGCGTCTGAGGACCACCCTGCATCCGAATCATGTGAAATGTTCATCAAAAACCTGCATCTTAGGGTCCATGGCAGACCCAGTGAGTCCAGATCTCTGGGGACAGAGCCAGGAAAAAAATAACAACTGTGTTTTTAACAAGGTCCCCAAGTAATTTTCATGCACACGGGAGTTTGAAATCCACCAGCCTACTCTAATGCAACAGGAGACACAGATGCACGCCCGACACCAACAGTTGCATGTCTCACTCCCCGCCTTTAAATCCCTGCCTAGGGTGCTGGATTCAGCAGCACTCAGTACACACTCCCAGCACATCTGCATCCCAGTGGTTCCTGCCCAGACTCACTTTTTCTGTCAACCCTGCACATGGCCGACACTTGGCCCATGGCCGACACTTGGCCATGCCTTGTATATCTGAACATTGCACACACACTCTTATACCTCCCTGTTTTTCTACATCCATTCCCTTTGCCTAAACTGTTTTTCATCTCTCAAAAAATAACAGCAGTTAACATTTAGTGAGCTTAAATATGTGTCAGACGCTGTGCTAATAAGCGCGCCGATGTACTAACAGTATCCCTATTTTATATATGAGAAAACTGAGGCTTCGATGGGACAGGGAACTTCCCCAAGGTGACAATAAATGGCAGAGCTGGCCAACACAGGTGCTGCCATGCTAAAAGCCAGGGAGTGCTTTTCTCCACCACGAAAACACCCCACTAGTAAGAACTTCGGACCTCTCCATGACCAGCCCGAACGGATGTCACCTTCAGCCACTTCTCCCCAGGCAGAGCAAATGTGTGTATTTGGCAGTTTATGTCCATTCTTGTGTCCACAAAAGATTACAGAATTATGTACCACACCAACTACATGAAAGTGAATACCTGAAGAAACCCAGAGACTGGAAAATACAAGGAGAAGAACAGTAAAGCCGTAGGTGTGATGAGCTTACCCAAAAGCACAACAACGGACGAGAGAGGGGGTTAAAACCTGAGATGCTCCAGAGCGGGTAGAGCGAACAGGGAAACGAAGTTCCCACCGAGCACGGATAAAAACACACAGACTGCTCAGGGAATCCACTGAGGCCACGAATGAAAAACTGCCTGGGACAGAAGCCATGTGAAGACTTAGCTCTCGCCTCTCCCTTGCTCTGCTGCCACCTCTCTCCAAGACCAAAACAAGTAACAGAGGAACAATACCCTAGGCGGCAGAAGAGCAAGGGGAAAGGCAAGTGGAGGATAGAAATTATTCTTCCACAAGATTGACATGGACTGGATCGTTCAAGATTTTTCACGTGTACTTTACCCCGAACTCGGGGAGACACACACGGTCACTCCCACGGACGGACAGTTGCTCTGGGAGGGAGCCCGACAACCCACAGGTTCCTGAAGCCCCTCTAACACGCTGGACATTTTGGCGAGGTTGAGAGAGGATGAGGACTGAACACTCCATTGAGAGAAAAGATACAGACATGACTTTCAATTTCTATGATTTCCCATCTACATTCATTAAAGTTATGGTTGGATTCCCCAAATTTCCCTAAGACCGACACTCTCAGCTAGAGCGAACAAATAGCAGAAAACACAGCACTGGGAGCTGACTCGGAAACCTGGACCATAGTAGCGACTCTGTATTGACCAGCTCTAGGGCCTGAGCTGGTCTCTGAACCCATTTTTCGTCAACTGTAAAATAAGCGGGTTTGATTTCCATGCTTGGAAATAGCACAGGCTGGTATATTGGGAAAACTCTCCCACAAAAGAAAACGATAATGATGGATAAAAATAAATTAATCTGCTTTAAAATACCAATCAGCTAACTAAGAGAGAAAGGAATTATCAAGCCAAAATCAAAGTGAATGCTGGGACCCAGGGAGGAAGAGAACACATTTTGCCCTGAGGACACCTGCCAACCTTAAAAATTTAATGGCCTCTTGGGTCTAAGAGAAGTCAAGTGAAATCCTAGGACCCACCCAAAATAGGCATTTAACAGGAGATAAGGGAATAATAGGATTTCCAACCTCAAGGAGTTATTATTAAAGTAAATGAGCTCATTAGTACTTGTTAAACACTTAGGGAAGTACCTGGCCCATAGTAAATACTCAGTAACCAACATCTGCCACGAGAGCCTAGTTTACTAATACTGCCCCAAACCTAAGATAATGAAGCTCCAAACCGTGATCCAGTCAAAGAAATCTGCTTTCCAGTCAAAGAATCTGCTTAACAGGTTAGAGACGTTCAAATATTCTGCTGGATTTTAGAAATAGCCAATACGCTCAGAGTAAACAAATCTGACATCCATGAACCTCGACGGCACAATCACAGTGAGAATTCAACAACCATTAGATTTGTTTTGTGGTTTAATTTACCTTTAGAATATCTTCTTTACATCTTACCATTTTTTTCAACATATTTCTGTGTGTTGCATAAATGATATGCTGTCAAAAGTTATGTATGCAGACCGACAGCCCAGGCTAAGAACACAGGCCAAATATTATGTAGGTTTGAACCTGATCTGAAATAAACAAGTGTGAGAGTTACCTAACTCTGTTGATTCAGGATCATTACAGTTGTGTACTGGTTCTTTCCAAACTTCACACCCAGATCACGCCAAACACCCAAGACCCTAGAGGTTCATGAAGTCAGAAAACAACCAAAGTGGGTTTTTTTTTTGCATTGTTCTAGGAGTCTACAGGTTCCTACTTTTGTAGAAATATATCGATTTCCTGATGAAAGCTTCCGCACAGTCAGAATGCACTGGGGGACTGAGGCTCAGTTTTTCCTGGAAAGATAACCACTCTGAAACATGTTGAAGTCTCCACGCTCCTAAATCCTTTTCTCTGAAACAACAGACACTATTAAATATCCTCCACATCATCATGGAGACTCACAGACTGCGTACATCTGTGGCTCCTACTAATTTCCTAGTCCAGGAAGAACCCTTGGCTGAGCCCTCCACACAAACTGAGATGGCATATGCTCTCCGTCAGTGCCAGATGAATTTAGAGTTCAAAATATTTCATCAGCAAAGAGCGTGTTAAGGATGTGCACATTTTCATTAGCAGCCAGTATAATAAGAGCTTTAAGTAGAGGAATCTGAAGTCAAAATTTGATTGCGAAGGCGGAGGAAGAAGAGCTGACGAGCTTCAAATATTGAGAGCCAACGTCCGCACTATCACGGTCACTTCTTTCTGTTTCTGTGACAGACGAGACACACTTCACAATGACTCATCTGAGCAGTGAGCGACAAGGAACTTCCAGCCCTTCCCCAACGGACCGAGCAAAAGACGAGGGCTATGGTGATGGGTCCTGCACGTACGACCCTTCAGATATAAAGAACAGAGACCTGGGCTTCCCATCTTTATCACCGCTGTCAATGCTGGCATGCTCGGCACTGGTCAATTTCCTTACCAAATAAACCTGAGAACTCAAAGGTCAAGCACAAGATGGTTTTATAGTTTATACATAGATATATAAATTGTATGAAGAAGGGTAATGTGAATATACTGGGCAGAAAAGTACAGTGGGAAAATTTGTTCAGAGAGGAATGATTATGGTATTTTAGCCTTTATGAACCTCCAACTTACATCTCTGTTAATGTATCCTTTAGAAGACTGTTTAAAACAATATTATTTTCCTTAAGTTAAAAAAACTAGCTTTCAAGAATGCACACTAAACAATCTCAGATATTCAAATATAACGTTAATTGCTTTTTTCAGTGCTATAAAACAGGGAAAGCGTTTTCATATAATATGAAATCCAGATAATATGAAAGTAAATAAATACAATACATAATGAGTTTGCCAGAAATATGCCAGTTGTGCTCCTTATTCTGTAACTCAAGAATCTTCTTAAAATTCAAGGTGATTAAAGAGTTATATTATGAAATTGAGGCAAACGTAACCTTGAAGTCCACATATCCATCCACATAATTTGGAAGTATCAATACCAATCTAACTTGAATAAGATTCTAACATGAAACACGGAGACATGGGTGTTATCTGGCACCCCCCCATTTCAGCTGTGTCAAACCGACTGGTTACGTCCTTCCTATAAAGGGAAGCCAGCCCTTCCAGGGCCTCATCTTTCCTGGCAGGAGCCCAGAGAGAAGAGCCATGAACAACTGAGGCAAGAGTACAATAGTGTGAGGTGTACGTGCCTCCTCTGACTTTCTAAAAGGTAACCAGTCTAAAAGCACTCAGTAATAATGTTTGGGGATGAGGGGACTTAAGCAAAATCAGTTGAGAATAACAATCGAAAGTAAGCTACCATACCTGAAGACTGTAAAACATACCATCTAACTCCAAAATTACATAGGTAAGCTTCAAAGTACCTAAATTAAAAGTGAATAGAGCCCTGGCTGGTGTGGCTCAGTGGACTGAGTGCCAGCCCATGAACCGAAAGGTCTCTGGGTGGATGGATTCCCAGTCAGCGCACGTGCCTGGGTTGCGGGCCAGGTCCCCAGTAGGGGAAGTGCGATCCATGTATCTCTTGTACATTGATGTTTCGCTCCTTCTCTTTCTCCCTCTCTTCCCTTCTCTAAAAAATAAAAATAAAATAAATATATTTTTAAAAAGTGAATGGATTTTGGGAAATTTTACATTAGGCACTTAATAACTCTTAAAGATGTAGTTACCAATAGGCATCACAAAATGTGAGAAACAAAAGGTAGATACTTTAGGAAATAAAATGTTAACAAAGAAATAAATTTTAAAATATACTTCATTTTCCAATAGAAGAGAATATATAACTCTGATAACTCTGTACATGCAATTATGTGTTTTTCAAATGATAAATTAATTTTATGGTGCAAAATTCATAATACTATGATGAATTAAGGTATACAAATTGATATTTAAAATTCCTATTTGATAAATAATTTATTACATTTATTCCAGTGGAGAGGGAAAAGGAGCCCAGATGAAACATAGAACAGTTTTATCGTTTCTCCTCTCCCCCCTCCATCCCTGTCCTCCCCAGGGTACCGTTCGTGTGGCTCTGGGAAAGGACTGCCGGCTTAATTGAAATATTCGTGGGCTGTAATTGCTCTGCATAACCACAATGGTCCACTTCTCCCAAACGGCATCCGTTCCTCTTACTTTCTTCTTTAGCTTCTCTTTCCCTGTGTACTTTAACTAAGTCTACATCTCTTCTCATCTCATCTCATCCCCTATTCCAGATGCTTGACTAAGACTGGTGAAGCCAGTTTTAAATATTCGGAAATCTTTCCTAAAATCCAGTTTTCTAGTACAACAACAATCACCCCCGTAAACTGATTTTCACTTTATTCTTCCAACACCCCAGTCTCCCACCTGTGTTGAACACCGAAGCCTCTGGCCTGCCAATGACAAGCAATCAATCTTACATGCTATCTTCAGGGGTCATGCCTTAGTTTTAGGCCAATTTTCTTTGTATTTAGGCTCAAACGTGCAAACCACACTATATTACTCTGCAAAACATCAATGAGAAGGCTTAATTAAGTAACACTGACAGATAAATCCATTTCTTTTGCAGTAATCAAATCAAAGCAGGTTGACATAACACAGGAACTTAATACAATTATTCCCTTGTAATTGGAAAAAGGCCCTTTACTTCTCATTAAAGCAATCTTCTGGGTATTGGCATAATAAGAAGGCTCAGAGTCTTAATACTGCCCTATAAAAGTCTCAAGATACAGACCCCTCAAGCAAACAAGCCAGATTATCTAATTCCTTGATCACAGCAGAGCATGTAGTCCCACTGTTTTAAACTACTAATTCTTTCTCTCTGCTGCAATTAAAAAGAGGTAAATCAGTATCGAACACATAAAATGAAAATCTGTAAAAATGCATAAACTGTTTACAGTTTTCTAGAACCATCTCCACATGTATTTGAAGGGGAGCAGTCCATTAAAAATGAATTTGAAATAATATAGAAATGTGAAATTTTAATAGCTTGGATCGGGACAGGGAGCATCTCCCTATTTTTACTTAATGGGCTCAACAGAATGTATTTGCCTAAATATACAGTCTGGTACTCAACCATACAACTGAAGTTCGATGATCGGAATTGTGAGAGAACAATTTGAAGACGACATTGGATTTTTGTGGTGTTTAAAGAACAGTAAGTCAGCTGGTCAGCTGGAGACTTCTCTGACCAGGTTGCAGCCCACAAAGAATGCAACAGAACACCAAGTTCATTTCCCCACACTATATACAAAGTCAGTTTTCATTTTTTTCACTCCAAGTTTGAGAAACTTTCTGCTACTTACCTAGTAGCACCTGATCAATCTCAAAATAATTCTAGCAACTCTTTCTGAAAAGAAACCTATAATCTAGGGTTTCGATTCCCAAATGTGGCTGACCATCAAAACACCCCAGGAAACCCAAAAGAAAAAAGAAAAATACAAAGATATTCCGGCCCCACCTGCAAAGTAATCAAGAAAAGATCAAAGACTAAAGTTCAGGAACAGTGTAATTTTAAATTCTTCCTACATTTCTCTAACTTTTTATTTTCAAAAGTTTTTAATTACAATGCAGTTAAAATGATGTGTTTGCTGTGTCTCAACCATTTTTGAGCAGGCTGCATCAGTCATATCCTTTTATCCCTTTACTACTTCTGTGTCTATTTCCTAAGAACAAGAACAGTATAGTTATCAAAATCAGGAAATACACCTTTGATATAATGGTTTTATCTCTTCCACAGTCCATGAATGATAACTGATCTCAACTACAATAAGCACATTTAACCAAGCACTACCGCCCCCCCCCCCCAAAAAATCCAGGATTACTCACTGCATTTAATCAGCACATCTCTCTTACTCTCTCCAGTTTATTCAGTAACAATTCCTCAGTCTTCCTTTTTCTTTTGTAATACTGGCATTTTTGGAAAATATAGGCCATTTATCTTACGGAATTATTTCTCAATTTGGCTTTATCCTATGCTTCCTCATTATCACGTTCAGGTGGACATAACACTACTTAAGCGGCCCCTAGTCTCCCAGGATGTCACATACAGAGCCACATGGTGGCACAGTGGTCTGCCCCTTCGTTTGTTATGCTAATCTCATCACCTGGTCAAGGTACTGTGGGAATTCTCCACTGTATAATTACAACTCTTCCCTGTGCAACTAACCAGAAATCTATGAGAGACACTCTAAGACCATCGCAACTCATTTTTAATCAAGTTCTTATTGAAAAAAACTCAAACGCTAAAGTGTGTAAGATAAACAGTGAACATTCCCTCAACACCCACTTCCCCCACCTTCATACCAGTGGTAAGCCTTCACGGTGTCCTAGGCAGCCTCACAGGTCCTCTGGTCTGTGATCAGTCGGTTTTTAGAACCACAGAAATGCAGAGCGAGAAACACAAAACTGGACTGTAATTTCTGTCCTATCTGCATCGGTAAGATATACTCCCCAGCTGTTTATTTATGCACTGGTGACATCTCAATGGATAAAATGACTAGTGGTAGCAGTGTGACCTCGGTGGGGGTGAGGAAGACAGCCACTAGAATACATGAAGACACATTATACTATTAACTTGGAAGGGATTCAGCCAAGACAAAGACAACCTACTAGTGAATCCATGCAATGCAGAAAACCAAGTTAAATAACCCATCCTGGAGTCCATGCTGCCCCGAACGGCTGCTGTTCCTGGCCTCCAGTTCCAGAAACCACAGTGTACACAGGAGATCCGCCACAGCAGCAGCCCTTCCCAAGTAAATCTAGTGGATCAGAGGTGCACCTATGACAGACCAAACAACCTAGCATGGCTTTCATAAGCTGGCAAAAAAAAAGTGCAAAACATCTAAAAGTTTTTAAAAGCGGTAAGTAAACTGATGACACCTTAAAAACAATCTATCCCCACGTTTGAGGTCAGGCATACAGATAATTTAAACACAGTCAGTAAAACTTGGTCATTTGTTAGAATACACGCACATTATGTAACACTGAGTGAGTCAGTTACCTTACTATTATCACTGTAAGGTGGAAATGGTCCCTTTTAAATCCCCGGGTGAAGCCCATGCTGTTTTATTTAAGGGAACAGTGCTGGTGGATTTCAGCTCGGACTTAGGAGATTTTCCCTACAATTCCATTTCAGCCAAATGCCTAGCAGACATTGGCAAAGGATTTTCTTAGTTGAGCTTACAAATGTGTGTGTGTGTGTGTGTGTGTGTGTGTGTGTAAGTCAGTCAGAGAAGTCTGTTTGGTGACCTACAGGGTTTTACATTTTATCTCACAATGATGTAATCATACTTTTGTGTTATGCTTTCTGATTTCTAAAATGTTCTTTTTTATATTCATCTCATTTGAAATGATTTATCTGGAATCACTGAAAGTATGAAACTGGTATGAAAAGCAGTTGCATACTTAGGTATAAGCAGACTAACCCCATTTTTCCAAAGCATGAAAATAAAAATCACCGAAACAGAAATTGGTAGTTATCTGATATAAAAGAGGCCATTCCATTCCCCTTGTTAATTCTAACAGGCAACAGAATACTTGCTTAAGTTCGTTAAAATACTTGCAAAAATAGGAAATTTGGATAGTGCTGGAATGATTGAGTTTTCCTATCTAGATGCAACATGCATGTTCAAATCATATGAGCAATGAAGACTTTCTAATCTGCCCTCCAAGCTGCCCTGTCCCCTGCACAACACCGTCTCACCCACATGACCCAAGTCGGGCACTATACAGCAGGCCTGGTCTGTAAGCACAGAAATGGACTGTAATTTCCCCCCAACTATGCTGCAACTCTCACTTTCACTTTCAAGTGCTCTAAAACACTCTTATAACTCAAGTAGTCAAAATGCATCTGCCTTTATATACTAGTCCAGCTTCTGAGGGTAGGAATCGAAACACATTGGAATCAACTGGCATTTTCCTAAGCTTAAATCAATCAAATTCATGGGAATAAGGATTTTGTTCTGTTAGTAGTTTTGCAACTTGGCCACAGCCTGCTTTTTGCCCATCTGATAAATCGATGGCGGAGACTGGTCAGAACGAGATGAGCTGCCGTGATGTGCCGGTCTTACAGATTCACCACGGGGACTGATAAAACCTGTAACTCTCCCTCAGGAATGGGAGAAACATCCTTAGTTTGAAAGGAGACCTGAAGATTGACAATAGCCAGGCATCCTGGGAGAAAACAAGAAGCAGGGAAGGGGTTCGGGGGAGCCGGAGCTGTCGGTGGAGAAGGATGATTTATCGGCTGAGATTAGCAGAAAGTTTGATTAGAAAAGATGCCTCCTGAACACAGCAGAGATTGCAATGCTACTTTAAGACGCTGGTGTAGGAAAAAACAGTGCCTGCCAAATGTGGTCTGTAACAGCACAGGCTAGCCATGAGTGACAGTGGGAAAATAGCCACTAAGCCAGATTTTATTTGATTTGTACTGATGATTTTTATTAGAATACATGGATCATTGCTTCAACCTTTCCATGTAAAACCAAATCAAATTCAAAAACTCACACATCAGTCACCTAACCTTATGTCATTCCGTCTGCTTTACTAAAGTTGAGCCACATTTCAGCTGATCTGTCCTCGATAAATCGTTCAGCTACTCAAAACTGTTGGGCCAAATTCTGGGAGGCAAGCGGTACACAAAAGAAACCGCTAAATCTGCAGTTACAATTAAGAAAGCCAAAGAAAAGAAATACTGCAAGCCTCAGAAATACAGAATGGAATCAAAGCAACACACAGTCAATGCAGGACAGGATGACACACACTCTCCTCACAGTATCAAATGGCTTGTCTCGTATCTTCCAAAGGCCCACCCACCCTCGGCTGCTTTTTCCCACTTAAATCCAAGGCTCTGGACAGGGCTTGGCAAAGCGGTCACTCTGTGGAGTCCTCAGTCATGGCACAGGGAATGGAATCAGTTCTACAGATTAACAATAATAATTCGTGCTACAAATTATAACCTGTATGATAAAAATGAAAAATACTGAATAAAATAATACATCTGTGTGAAGTTTCTATACTGTTTATAAAAAGCTCTCAATGAAAAGAAATGAAGTTCAATTCCATGAAACCTGGCAATGGGTTTCCAAAGAAAAAGAGCCTGTGCTGTATCCTACTTCCCGCCATGCCTCCACCTTATCCTTTGTGCACTAGCCTTTTCCTTTCTTCCCAAGCAAGACTGCAGATTAATTATTGTCTAGATGTCCATTTCTAGTTAAAAAGTCAGTTCCATCTTCATGGTTTCCTTTACTCTCCCAGACAAAACTCCTGATACGCATGCTGCTATCTCCTCTTCAGGAAGGTAGGCAACATTCCCGGTTAAAGGCTGTCAGCACGCCTCACACCCAACATCCTCTAGAGGCTGAGTGTGCACGGCTGAGTGTGCACCACACAGCAATGCCCTAGCTGAAAACTCAGTGCCTCTGAAAACCAGTGGTCACCAAACTCTCAGGTCTCTGGTGTGACCCTCCATGGCCCAGACTAGGCTGTCTTCCCCAGCTCCCATTTCTAGCCACACGCCCTAACCCTGACCACACAGGAAGTCTATGTCTCCCACCCGCCTTTGCAGTAAGGCGGGACCACGTGACAAAGATTTGGTCAATGGAAGGTGAGCAGAAGTAATGTTGCTTTTTCCAGTCCTGGCCACTAAAGCCTGCCATGTAATCCTCCACGCATTTTCTCCTCCCTCTTTGTTCCAGCCCCATGCAAAGAAGCTAGGGAATCCCTGAGGCCCTAGGGGATGGCCAAGCTGAGGCATGAAAAGAAACCAGACCTGGAGGACTGCAGGGAACAGAGCCCACCCCACAGGTCTTGTGACACCAGAGGGAAATAACCCTTGTGGTGCTGAGCTTCTAAAGTTTGGTGGTTGTTTGTTCCAGCAATTAGCATACTCTGACTAATGCATCCTCCAAAACAGACTTCCGTGAATTCTGGCGCTAGGATTCTGTCTCCCAAGCAAAGCAAACATAAGCAGTTAGAGCTGGCACTAGTCGGAACTGGGAGGCAGGGGAAACTGGTCTTTGAACTATCCTTCTCTCCCTTTCAGACTTGTTTTCCCCTCTTAGCATTTCCTCCCTCTGAGCACCAAATGTTCCCAGGCTGCTCAGTCTCATCTGTCTCAAGAAAATAAACCCAACACATTCATTAGCCATTCTTTCTTTTACCCATTATCTTGCAACCAGGAATGGTGAGCTGCTGGGTACTCGTGCAATTTTGGAGACATTTTTAACATCTCCATCCTATGCACCTTCATCTGTAAAAGGGGGATGATTACATCCACCTTCCACTACTGTTGTGATGATCAGAGATGCTTTAGGAAAAGGCCACGGGACCTGGAACACAGAAGTGCAACTCCTATTTTTATCATGACAGCATGATGTTTGACAAAAGTGGGATATAAAAATCAATATAAAATAGGGCTCTTTCTCTCTGAAATGTATATAGCCTAGATTGTAAGACATGAACAAACAGAAGTATTTAGGTACTGACAGAAAAATCTATGTTATGAAATTTTAGAGAAAGGAGAGTTATTCAGGCTAAAATCATTGCTTCTGCCACATGGGCAATCTAGGGCAGAGGAAGGAGAAAGAAAGCAGTGGCACCCTGGTGGGCTGCACCGACATAGAGATGAAGGTAATTTTAGGCTCAGTGGAAACGGAAGTCCCCTCACATAGAGAATTTATGAGCCCAGGTAAGTGGAAAGTCCAGCGACAAAGCCGGTTTCAGGGCTGGTACACCTAAGGGACTCATTACACCAGCGATGACAACTTTGCTATCCGTCTGCTGTGCCAACCCCCTATCGCCTTCGTCCTACAGCTGGAACTCGCCCACGGTGGTCATGGGACTCCCTGCACAACTCGCTTCCTCATCCCTCTGCTTGCGTGCAGAGAGTTAGGTTTACAAAGAGCAACATAGCCTCCTCCTAACCTTTGCCTTCATCGAGACCATCCCGGAACCCATCCCTAAATCCAGGGAAAACACACGTGGACGTATGGACATGCATAGACGTAGAAGACCCAAATTAAAAAAATAAGTCATGAAAGAATAAAACATGGCGAAAGGACAGGATTGCCTTGACGGGTTGAGCCCAGTCACAGCTGTCCCCTGGAGACGCAGTCGTCCCACACAGACTACAAGGATGCACTCACCCTGGGGAAGAGGATGTGTATGATGAGTTTGTGGTGGTGGGACAGCCACAATTGGAGAGCGAGCCTCAAGCATCCTCGGTGTATTCGTACAAGTGTGCGGTGTAGAAGCAAAGAGGCCTTTGGGGATGGATATGCAAATCCTACCATGCCACCCTCTCCTTTAAATATTTCAAAATCTCCCCACTGGTGTCAGGATCAGAGCAAAGGTCTTAATTATGGACCTCAAGCTCATCTCGGTAATGCACCCACACACCCTTGTCTTCTCTCCTCTCGTTACCCTGATCCCTCACAATGCTCATGCGCACCACTGGCCCTGCCACTGCAGAACTGCAACACGTGTGTCCTCTAGATCCAGGCCCACTGCTCCGCGGCCGCCCTTGGCCTGTTTCACTCCGATGTCAACTCTCGGCTGAATCATCCCTTCCTACAGGGAATCCCGTCCTCCTCCTTCACTGGACTTGTCACCAGTGGAGTCTGGCGTTTTTATGATTCCCACGTGGCTTGTTTCCTCCACCCTGAACAACAGGCTGCATGAAGACAAACGCTGTGTCCTGTCTGCTCTGCACTCCGTCCGCGCCCAGCTTCGTGCCAGACTGGAAGGAGGCCCTCGGCACCACCTTAGGCGAAGGGCTAGGCCGTCGGCCTTACAAATGGGCTGTGCGTGCAGGGAAATATCAAAAATGCGGACAGAATTCCTACAGTTGAAACGTTCTGCAGCGTTCTTAAGACTTTGAGAAAGATAACCTAAGACCATGAAAATTCATAATGTTTCACTCTATCTACTCTTCACCAGAGAAATTAAACCACAGGTACGCCATAAAGATTAGTTTAACGTATTACAGGCAACACTTCTTTCTCCATAATTTACGTGTAAATAATAGTTTATTTCATAAATCTGCAAGTATGGATTAAGATTCAGCAGCAAATATACAGATCAGTACACTTAACACAGTGAAACTCTTGCCAGCCACGCGACGAGATAAGAGATAACGCACCAATCTCGGGCTCAGTGATTTCTACAATAAAATGCATGGAGACAGTCAGACTTCATATAGGTTTTCTCCCCTGACAGAAATAAGCTCTTATACGGTCACTGTAAAGGGAAACACTCGCCTCTTTATGCTCACTTTGATACGCACCCTCGTGATTTGATACATATTACAAAATCACTGGCCTCGGGACAGAGGAGGAGACAACTGTTACCTCCGCAGCCAAACGGCTCTCTGTGATCTGGCGACAGCGAGACAGAGAGTGGGTTAGGCCCTCGCTCTGGGTCCCCTCCTCAGACGGCAGTCGCGGCTCGCCAAGTTTTGAAAGCTTTCTGCTGAAACTGTCCCACTGACAAACAAGAACAGCACCAATAGTTCAAGCTCTGCCCCAAGTACAACAGTCAGGACACCGGGGGCACAGCAACGAACACTCTCCAGCAGGCGCCCGCTTTCGGTTCCCAGAGCACTTCCACACACGGTATCCCGCCCGCCGACTGCGTGCGCCAGGGAGGTGCGGCAGTGGTCCCGGCTCGGGGAAAGGCGCTGGACGACCTGGGGAGAGGACTCATCATTTCTGTTAACCTCTCCTTCGGCCAGGAAAGGGAAGCGACACCTCCGAAAACTGAAACCCCAAGTTCAGACAAAGGAAGTCCTTTGTCTGTAGAAAGTTCTCTTTCACCTCTCGCGTCATTCAGAATCCCAGCTTCCTACTTACCAGGACTTTCCCTTTGGGTTAACTACGTCCCAGAGGAAAACTCTACTATTTTAATTAATACTGACTCCGAGGAATATTTTTAACTCCTTTTTATACATTTTTCCCCTTCATCTACACAGAAACATAAAGAATATTTTTAAATTGAAGGTACATGTGAAGAGATGAAAATACGTATTACTTTGTAAGGTATACCTGAAAATTCTCAAAGATAAAAATACATAACCAAGACACTTCACAATTAAGCCACCAACGAGCAAAGTGCTGTGGGAAGCAAGGGACAGCTTAGGCAGACTCTCCAGGTCAATTCAAGTGGCTGAAACTGCACCTCCGTCCTGTGAGCATGACGGCGGGGTCCAGCACTGAACTGAGGGGAAGCTGTGGAGACCAGTCCCCAAGAGGAAAGAAAATCGATTCCAACATTCACTTACACAGACTTAAGCCCATGAGGGTGTCCCATATGTGCTGGTAGAGAAAATAACAGATTTATCTGGATTATAATAACATCAACATCACTCCTTCTACTTTATTCAAAACATGAGTTCATCAGAAGATGCAGGGACTCCATTAGTTCCGTCTACCCAATGTTCAGGCCCTCTTCCTTCATCACGGACCTACCGGGGGTTTGGATGCTGTTTCCTTCCACCCAGCCGCCCGCCTCCCAGTGGGTCAGGGGAAGGCGCCTCATCCCCGGTCCAGGCGTGGCTCCTGAGCACCACTGCCCAGCACGAGCCTCCCCCTGGCCAGGAACCAGTCTGCAATGGGTGATGATGAGACACGCAAGCCTGTCTGCCACCGGGCTCCTGGGAAAGGTCTCCCGGCTCTGAAGACGAACTACACGAGGAGATTTCTTTTTTGTTTTTTGTTTTTTTTTATCTTCTCTGGACATTTTCCTGCTTGGGCATGATGCTTCCAACTGCAGCAGGATGTTCGGATGAAGCCAGCACACACGGGAGACACCAGACATCTCAGAAGAGGTTCATACAGTAATAGATCTCCTTATGTTTAAGGCCACTGGCGTCAGGGTTTCTTTTTGTTGCAGCTACAAACATCCTCAACGAAAGAGCAGACCCGAAACAGCAGGTTCCCCACCCCTCAAAAAAAGGCTTATGAGCTTCATGCGCATTAAGTTTCTTTGACAATGAATACCATCTCTGAATAAATCTGGACTTCACCTACCAAAAAGCCATCATCCCTGGCCACTCACATTTGTCCGAGTGCCCTACAGTACACATCATTTTCAGGAAGGGGACCGGTTATGTGCTGCATAACGCCCCCATCAACTTCTTCTCTGCTCTGCACATGTATCTGCTCTCTCACCCTCTCGTGACCCCTGTGACCCTGTCGGCCAGCAAATGCTCACTGAGCACGCAGTACCAGAAAAGTGAATGGCTGCAAAAGGTACTGAAGGAGCTCTTTCTCCTTCATTTACCAATGTCAGTCTTATATGAGGCCCGGCCACTGCCGAGATGGGAGCGAGAGTATGTGGGTGTGTGTAGTGGAGGGCAGGGGGGAGGGGGGCGCTCCTGATCCCAGGCCCATGGCTGGACCTCAGGAAGGTCTAAAAACTCCTGAAACGTTTGTAACGTTTCACTCATGTATTTAGCTAGCGGCTTTTTCTGGGGTGTCCCTGGCTCTAAGAAGGTTAGGAACCTCTGCTCCAAATCACCTCCTGACCGGCAAACCACACTAGATGAGGGCAGAGAGCACGTTCCTCAGACCTTCATGTTTCCTGCCCCAGGAATACCACCTTTAAGTATTAATAACACTGAAGTCCTGCAATATTTTAACTACACAAAATTTTGTGGACTGTCAATAGAAGGAAAAATAAGTCCCATTATTTAAAGATAGAGAAAACAACTTATTTTCAAGTTTGAACCTCCCCAATTCAGTTACAAATTTGAGTTCAAATGAATTTCAGGGGCTAAAATATGCATTTAAAAATAATTTATATGAGCAAAAAGCTTTAAGCAAAGCTCCAAGTGGCAAGTAAACATCAAGGAATTGCACACTGCCATGTTTTTGAGACGAGCTGGAACTTTTCCGGGAACACTTCAGTGACGCAGCAGGAAAGGCAAGAGAGCCCAGAGGAGGAGACCCCACGGTGTGGGGGGCGGGGGAAGAGGTGGAACAGAGGGAAAAGCCTTCATCTCAACATCCCCTGAAGAGTCAAGGCCGGTTTCATTTCACTGAAGAGGAAGTCTAATGATGTAGTGAGAGATGGAGCAGAGGTCTGCGTCTTCTCCAGCAGCAATGCTTGCAGAAACTTTCGCTAACCCTCATCTGATTTTACTACTACATTTTCACCAATTTCTCCCCCTCCTTTCCTCCTTCCCACCCTCCTTTCTTAATAAGGGTCTGAAAACCAGTTTCCCTGGCTTCAGACTTCCCCACCCCAACCTATCAGGAGCCACGGACAGCCGTCACGTCTCCATACAGAGCCCAGCAGTCCGCACTGCTTTGGGTGTGAAGTCACCGCTCCCCAGCCTAGCGCTGAAGGGGCCTGGTGGTCTGTGTTCACCTTCTCTTGCTGTGTTAGTGACCCTGAGTGTCACGGCCACGCCCTTTTGTGCTCCAGTCATGTCAGACTCCTCCCTGTAACCCCGAGACCTCTGGTTGTCTGGTCTCTGTGTCTTCCCTCCCCAGAAAAAACAGTCCTTCCCTCTCAGTGAATGCAGGCAGAATGAATGAACGCATAAGTCCTTTGAGGGGTACATACACCCACTCCAGCACCCTAATCAATCTCTTACATACATTGGTAGGGTATGTACTGACAGACGTAAGGGGCGAAATACAAACTTTTCATAAAGCTGAAATATCACTTCCCCCTAAAATAATTACATAGAAGTTGATCTTTTAATAATTTAAATTTAAGATTTTAATTATGTAAATGATATATGACAAATATATATAATATTAAGTGATTGTCTTCTCACAGCAAATATGAATTTTAATTTGGCCCTCGAAGGAATATAGTTTATCTTTTTCTGTAATCATGTTGCTTTACCACAGAATGAGAAATCAGAACACATGAACACAGTAGTAGTGTATTCTAGACATCTCCAATGTTACGATACATTTATGAAAATGCATTTGCAAATTGTTTTTCCTATTTATAATCTAACTTGATAAAGTTCAATGGCATTCATACATAAGGATCTTAAGAACCTATACTCTATCCTCAAAAATCTATGCAAACAATATAAATCACCCCCAAGATTCAAACCTTGACAGTCACTGGAGGTGTTAACATTACTTCCCTGGGGAGGCCCTCGCTGGCTACTCGGGAAGAGCATGCCCAGTTCCTACACATCCCATTATTATGCTCACTAACCCCTTGAGGTGTTCTATTACTTCCCGATGTTTATCACTATCCAATAGATAGATAGACAGACAGACAGAGAGACAGACAGACAGACATAGACAGATGTATATTTGTTGGTTGGCATCCTTGTTCACTGAGCCCTGCCAGGGTACACACTCAGGACAGGGGAGCTCACTGGGCTCCTGCAGCCCAGACCCTGGGCCAGCGTCTTGCTAAGAGCTCAGTGACTGTTTGTTGAGTAAGTGGCTTCTTTAAACAGTAAAACTCAGATGCTGGTCATAAAAAAAATCATAAAACAAAAATCATGAAATTTGACAAAATAATTATCAAGTAAAAGAATTTTTTCCATATCAATGTAAATACACCATTACAAGGCAGGATAAAATAAAGAAGAAAGCATTTTTCCCAGTAAGAGTTTTATACATTTTTAATTATGTCATTATACGTTTTATTTCTCTAAAACATTGTGTGGGAGAACCTATAAAAAATAGAAAAGAATGGGATAACAACTTAGTTTGAAGCAAAAAAAGCCTATGAGATGAAATTCACATTATTACACCTTTAAAATGAAAGACAGATTTGAAATAACATAACTCATCTACCTGATACATAGTTTACTTCTGGTTTATTCAAGGGACTAAGTATGAAGCTCTCCATTTTCTTGAGAAAAAAGTAGAAGCAGCTGGTAGATATATATACTGCCCTTCAAAACCCCTGTGAAAGCCACAAAAAATGGCAAAACTTGTTCAAATCCAATGGACGATTTAATGTATGTACAATTTTGCAAAGCCTTTATTAACATCCATGGACAGCTTTGCACACCTTTTAAAAGGATTTACTATAAAACTGCGCCAGCATGAACAAACAATGCTGCCTCAATATTTATACTCATAGTAAAAAAAAACTACAAAGTTCTATATTGGGTTGTGAAAATCCTTAGTTCCTGGGTTTTTATTGGCTCTAGTCTAATATACAAAACAACCTGGGTTTTCAGTTTAAATAGAACACGTATATACTTCTTCTCTCTTTTGGTGTCCACATACCAAGCAATTTTCAAGAATTCAGCAACAAAGGAGAAAAGCAAAGCAATTAGTGTATAAACTTTAAAACAGAGCACAGCTCTCTGTCATACAGAAATGTTTAGGCCGACAGGAGAGAAGCTGGTTTTTTAAAGTCCTTCTTACAAGATTTTGGCCTCAAAGTGAGTCTGAGACCTGGAGGATGGAGAGGGAAGTAACAGCCAGAGAAACGCACAAAGCAGCAACTGGGCTGGGCTAAGACTCGAAAGGTGCGTGCCCAGGTGAAAGCCATCTCCACCCAAGGAGGGCTCTAGCTCCTCTTCAGGGAGCCCAGAGCTGGGGGAGCATCCCACTGTCCAGCGCCTCCACTGCACACAATCCCGCATCCTCCGTGCAGAGCACTGGGTGGACAAAGCAAAAGGCTGGTCCAACAGCTGCCACAAAATAAAACAAAGGCAAACTACCCTTGGCCCCCCACAGCTTTGGTATGCCTTCAGAATCTTTTGTTGTTGCTCCTTTTTTTCCTGTTTCTTTTCAATTTAGAAACGCGGCTTCAGTGTAAATAAGATAAATCAAAGGGAGAAAAGACTCTCTTTACAAAACAAGCTTTGCAAACACACCTGTCCTCTATTTTGAGGATTGTGTGATCAGTACGGATATTAGACGTGATTTCTAATCCTCCAATTTGCTCCATAATTTCCGGTAACTTAAAATCTCTGTACAGGGAGTTCTCAAGGCTCAGCGGGGACGCATGTCCCAAGGAGGGCACACCACACTGAAGATGCTGGTCCCCGGGCACCACACCCGGTGGAACCCAGGAATCTGCAAGGGACAAAAAAATGTCTAACATTGATGCAGGGCACCCAGTTTGAGAATGCTGCGGTGTCCATTAGTGGCAGAGTTTCCCTAATTCCGAATGATGCTCAGACCAACTCTATCAGTCACCGGGAGCACCATTTAAAAACAACCCCTGGGTATCTTGAAGTCAGAATGTTCACCAAGGCTCTCCACACCTGCCCCTCAGCGTTGCTCCCCCAGCACCTTCTGATGACAGGGGAGAGTCGTGCTCCCTCCCTCCGGCTGCCTGCAAGTGCCCGTGGGGGGCAACCGAAGAGATTATAGTGTTCAGACCCGCAAGTCCCAGGCCACTCTCGGGGCGGATGTTACCCAGCACCCTTAAAGAAGGACAGCACACCCACAAGGCACGCCAGAGAACCTAGAGGTATTACAATCAATGTACTGACATGGAAGCTCATAGGCCGAACTATTAAAAAGGAGTGTAAATTGTAACTCAAACAAACTAGAACATTTTTTGAGGGGAAAAAGATCTGCCATTTTCCACAATCTGCATCCTGAACACAAATAAATGCGCCACACAAGAAGACGCAATTTTTAAACAGACCTAGAAATACTCAAGTTTCTTTCAAATTTCCCCCACAAGGTTCAGCAACACTCAGTGATGAGAGCCTGTTCTTAAACAATCCGAAACCGCTAACACCTAAGCACATGTGAAATATCAAAACAAAACACTTCCCCCACATCCCAATCCCCACGCGGTGATGAAAAGCAGCCGTCATCTGATTCAATCAGACCACATTCAAAGCAGGTGGCTCTGAACATTGTTTGAGCCAAGCGCCAGCTCCTTCCCCACACACAGCAGCTATATCACCACGCGCGCGGACTTTTTAATGGCACATGAAGGACCAGAGAGAATGCTTTTTGTGGGCAAAACTGAATCCCTACCTTTTTAGTCAAAAAGCATAAAGAACATCTTACTGAGAAAATGTGCCTTAGAGAAGCAGCAAACGCAAAGGAATATCTAGAAATTAAAATATTTATACATATAGAAGACGTGTGTGGAGTCTTCCTAGCAAAGCCAATCAAATGGGATCTCTGCGGTTACTTCGACTCTATCTGGGCAAATGCAGACTGAGTTCCTTTAAGGCAAGTTCAAGATTTTTACGTGTATACACACATATACATACATACTTATTTACTTATAATACATCATTTTTCTTTACAAGTTTAAATTCAGCAAAATAAAAACATGGGCCACAGGGACACGCATTTCCGAACTCGAATCCCTTTCTGTTTATTCTATATGGCAGGGGGTAATACGTTTAATCCTATTGTATCTGCTTCCTCTTCTAGGAGGTGGGGATGAGATAGTGTTTAATAGGCTGAATGAGATGACTGGGGCACTGGGCTGAACAGAGTGTCAAGCACAGAGAAGTCGCTACCAGCACATGCAAGTGTCTCTAAGTGTTGTTATTAATATTAGTGACTGTTGGAATTAACTTCCTCCAATGAAAGGTAACTCAGGCCCAGTTTAACTGAGAATGGAGTAAAGAAAAGATCCGAAGTGACCCCAGACAGTGCGACCACAACATGCCCTGTAGCGCCGGCACACCCACGGCCCTGTCCGGGCGAACAGCAATGCTGCCATCCGCCTTCTCCTCCACGCCGGAGGCAGGCACGCAGGAAGGATCTGGCCCGCCACGCCAGGAGGCGCTTCATGAATTCTTCAATTAAAAAACCCTGTTTGGACCCTCCCAGACTTCTGAAGAACACGTTCAGTGTGATACGGAAATGCTGACACAGAAAAGGAGTGACTTAGAATGCCATTTAGTTCGGAGAGATGAGAAAAGACTTCTCAAAAGTATTAATGGAAAGGTTAAAAAAAGGGAAAAGAAAAGGAAGTCTTGCAAAAGATGATTTTTTCCCATTAAACTTCAGTTGATTATGGGGAAAAAATTCCAGGCTATTAGTCTGTAGTGTTGGTTAATAGTTTTCCTTATTTTGAGAAAACAATGAAAACTAATGAGTTACATCCAGCAGCTTTAAAAAATGAATTACTGTGCATCATTCGTAAGCCCTTGCACCACATAGCTGCGTGCAGTCCTTCTTTCAGTCAAGGTTTCGAATTCAGGTTATTATTTATGAGAAAAAGTTGGAGAGACATTAAGAGCTGTAGCAATTCCTCCAGACCATCAGTGGGGAAGAGCAGTCACATTCAGAACGGACGGGAGAGCTACGCCGGGCCAAACATTTAAGCAGGGGCGCGAAGGATACACGCGCCGCAGTCCGCGCGCACCTGTCACCGCAATGCTCAACACTCACACAATCGAAAGGGCATTTGTGTTCACAAATCAAGTAATTATATCCCTAACTATCCATCTGCATATGCAATTACCCAGTCTGTTGCACAGAAAAGCAGATTTCTGCAGGTGTTTCTTTACCATCTTTCCTTCAAAATCCAGTTGCCCTTTATGTCCCCAAATCTGGGCACATACCAGTCCTCTAATTGAATCTTCGTGGCACTGTGGTGAGGATCAAGTGTTATGTTTTCACATACGGAGTTCGCATACAAGAAGATTCTGTAATCTAATCAGGTTCTTGATCCCCATTACCACTTAACTAATGGTTGATTGGGTTCCATTTACACCTTGATATTAAAGAACATGCAATGTGCTTCCTGACTCCTTTGCGGAATCTGCTCCTCGGTTTCTCTGACACCTTCGAGTTCTGCATATGGACTTGAAGATCTGAGTTAAAACTCTCGTTTGCCAAGTAAAGTTAAACAAACAGAATGTCAAAGAAGGAGACAGAGAAAATGAGCATGTGTGTTTGAGGGCAATGTTCTGAATCAAAAGGAAGCTTTTCTGAGCTTTGGAATCACAGAAATTCAGAGTACAGAGTGTTTTCTATCCTCAGAACCTGTTAAACAGTTCTTCCGACTGGTGCCAATCGTACGCCTGTGCAGCTGCATTAATAGGTGAGGGATCAATAACATGGAGATGCCGCACGGAGGGCATCCAGGGAACCAGTGCCCCTTCTTGTCCATCTCACACGGAAAGTAAGCTCAGGCCAGCTTCATAGGACCCGAGGGCTGAAATGCAAGTACATCAGACGGTGTTGAGTCCAACACTGATCACAGAAATTGAAACCAAGGTCCAAACAAGTGAAGAAACACCCAAATCTCAAAATATGTTTAAAGAATTGCCTCTAAAATCTTCATATATGTGGCACTATTTCTGTCACCTCTTCATTGTTTGAAGTTGACATTCATGTTCTGCTAGCAATCATTTATACGCAAGCTTTTTAAAATTTCATATATTTTTCCTGAATGTACAAACAACCAAAAAAATCAATTAAAACACAGCAGTGGTTTGAAAGTTTTAGGAAAGAAGTTGTGAGGTTAAGCGTTGTAATTTCTTATAGAAGCTACTAAAATCACACTCTCGTAGGTTCTTTTTGACATATATTCTGCACAACTTTTCAAACATCATTATTTAGAACTAAGCATGACCCTGCTAATTTTCTGCTAGCTGTGAATTAAGCAAACATGCCATAATAAAAGGAAAATGACAGGTGGAGGGACAAGACCTGGAACTCGGCTCTTCTGACTTCTTACCTTCAAATCAAGGATACAACCCCAATGGCCCCCAAATCTATTTTGTTTGCCCTGCACAGGATTCCTGGAGATATTGACTGAATGTCAATCAGGGAGTACATGTCCCAACTCCCTATGCCCACCTCTTCCTACTGTCTGCTTTATTCACTTACACTGCCTGCTTGGAGTTGCAAGTCAGGTGCATTTTTAAGGCTCTGCTCTACACCCAGTGGTCACCACTGAGTCCAAACTGACAGGAGGGTAAGAGAAGCACACACACTCAAGTCTCTCTTGGGAAACAGACAAAAACCCTCAAAAGATGCTCTAGTAGCTCCGCTGATGCAGCTGCCAATCTCTCTCTAAGATACAGCTACTGTTCGGCATTAAAATATTTGCAAAGTTCACTTTATTAGCTGCTCACATATTACAACTAGTGTTTCAAGAGAAAACTGTTAGCATAAATAGCACAAGTATCCTAAAAAAGTTTCCTAAACAAAATGGAAGAACTAGTGACCAGTATTTGAAAAAAACAAGAAATTAGATACCACCACCAACTTGCAAAGATTTAAAAAGTAAATAAAACCACAAAGATAGTATTCCCCAAAATTGTTTTCTGCAAAATGTTTCACATGGGAGATAACTTCATGAAAAAGGAATTTTCTGATCAAGGTAGCTTGGAAATCACTACAAATTATATCCCCCTCTTGGGGTATTTTATAGTATTTAGTGTGGAATGTACATAAAAATAAAATTTCTATTAACATGTCTTGAAACAAGATTTGTAAAAGAGCTGGTCTAAATTACTCTTTCAAAAGACTCAGTAAGAAAAGGGGAGTAGTTAAATTATAACTTACTGTTTTTTGAATTTTAAGAACAAATATTAAAAGCTAATCAATGGAATACAGTATAGAATTTAGTACTTAAGCATATACTCCTTGGTCATTCTTGAACACAGAAAATTCTTGAACAAAGGAAAATTAACCTATAAACAATTTAAGGTATACTGTAATTACATTATTTAATCAAGTTATTATAAATTAATGTGCACATCCAAAGTTACATATCCAAAGACCAAACCTCCTGTGTCCCCCTACAGAGAGCACAACATCCTCTCACATGGGAAAGCCTACCGCCCCCTTCTTGACCTCAGTTTCTGTGACTTGTGTTCAACTCGTCCCTAATCCAATTTTATTTTCCCAGGCCAGTGCTCCCGTACCCTTCCTATCAGCCCAAATATAAACCGCAAAATGCATGTCATATATGTTAAACTACTGTAAGTTGGTGAACTTGAGAAATTTAGAATATTGCAATATAGTGGACGTTAGGGCAGCCTTCGTTTTGTAAATGTGAGTCTCATTTTTATGACTTTGCATGCACACCCCTATTTAAATATTAAATTATATCCTTAACTTTCCTAGTCAACATTAACAGGTGGATTTTCACTTCTTTGGATAAAACAGCAATTTATTTGAAATGAATGTTATTTTCTGTGTTCATTTTTTTGTTTTGGGGTGTGTCTTTTTTGTAAATAAAAAGACTCATCAGTACTGTACAACTAGAAAGAAATGGAAGTGAAACAGTTTCAACTGAAAGAGGATGGTATTCAACTAAGAAAGTAGCCACAACTGTACATACATTACATTTATGGGGAGAAATATATGCATACATACATACATATATATATATATTCTGAACGAACATTGTAGAACCAGGTGAAAGGTGGCTTGGATGCACACAGAGGGAAAAAATGGCCAGTGAGAATAAAGACTCTTTTCAGCTAAATAAAGAGTCTTTTGAGATTAGTATTATGATTTAAGTAGACTTCAAAATGTGATTTCGGCCTTATTAAAACTACATTAAAACTAGCTCTCATGCGTCTGCATTTGAAGAGGTGCCTTATGCTACTCAGGAGGCAAGGATTCGGGCCCACTGACTTCCAGTATCGGGGCACTACAATCACCAACATCTTCCCAGGATACAGAACAATAATACTCTGAACAAAATGGTTTAAGGATACAAGTCATCGGGAACATAAATAGAACTGCACTTATTTGCAGAGTAGAACACATTCACTTGCAACATTACAACAACCCAGAGCATGCTGGGCAAGGGAATTATTATTCTAGACACGTGATCCTTCCCAGTAGCGCCACATTCAATCAGGAACATTGTACCTTTGTAAGAACACAAACCTTGAAAGGAAACAGAGATAATAGACTATGTTTTTTTTATTTTCAAGTGTCTCAGTTAAAGTTATTAGCTTTGATCCTTTCAATCCTTCATTATGAAAAAGGAGTATCTCATTGCAACATCTATAAAGATCTGAAATAGATAATGAAGCCTTTCTGTTAAGAAAGGAATCTATACAAAGCAACACAGCTCAAAGAAGTAAGTCTTGACTTTCCTTTAAAAAGTAAATAAATGCATTCTTAGGCCTGGTTCTTTAATCATCAAGAGCTCAACCCCAGGGCTAACTGTTTTTTATTTTAACCAATTCAAAACCTGTTTGATTCAGATTGCTGATTCACTAAAGCTAATAGATAAATAAATAGCTTCAGTGTTTTGCTGAAAGCGACTTATGAAAAACCTACAGTAACACAAGAGGATCTAAAACCAGAACCAATGTCCCCGTAGGTCATACCAGAATGGCCCACAGGAACAGGAGAACACAAGAAGGTATTTGAAGTTCAAAAGTGTCTAGGTTGGCTTATCACTTATGTCTACTTTCAATTGCAGAAAAATTCAATTTTTTATATACGACAAATATGGAAGCACTTTTGAAAGTTCAGTGTTAAACAAAACTATTATGATCATTTAATTATGACGAATGCTAAACAAATATGAGGTTTTGTGAGGGCTAATTATGTTCTACAATTTGGTTATGAAAAGAAAAATGTGACTGTAAAAATTCCCAAGCCACAAACAAGTATATTTTTTAAGAAAAACGTCTTTAGGAACAATCAAAATTAGAGATGACATCTCGTGCTTTCATTCATTATTTTCAATATGAACATAATAAATTTTTTAAATAGGCATTTCAAGGCAAAAGGAAATTAAATAAGATTAATTTTGTAGAAAATGGCAATGTCATAAAATTGTACACTAGGCAGCAATTTCTGTAACAGAAAAATAATCCAGGCCTAAGAGGAAATTTTATACCACAACTTTTTAATTATAAAAGTAAATTTATAAACATTAAAAAGAAAAATACTGTTGGATTTCTGAGTAGCTTGCATTGCTCGAGACCTGTCCTTTATGAGCAGGTGAGCGATGAGGTCTCTTCTTTCTAGTTCCAGCAGGAACCATCTGCAGGCATCGCACGAGCCTCTGCCGAGGTTTTTCTCTCCTTGGTTTGGGCGCTGGCGGCTCTTCCTGTCCCTTCTTAGCCAGCTTCCTTCTATGTTTACAACCACAAGTCTGCTACATTGTAATACATGTTTTTCAGGGAAATAAAATGCAGATATGTGGTCAATTAAAAGAGGAGCAACAAAACCACTACAGCATAAGCTTTTCATGCAAGCCTAGGAAGAAAAGTAAATGCTCAAAGTTTCCCTACAGCTAACTCTGTTTATAGCTGCCAAATAAAGAACCTAAATTCAAGTGCTTTATAATTGTTACAAATCGTGCCAAAGTACAGTGTGTTACAATAAATTATGAAGTTATCTAAATTATAAAAGTAATTAAACTTTCCCCGGATACTCAAAATTCTGCCCTCCATAAATTTTCTGTTCACTGCCTATTGAATAGCTATGTATTCCAGTTCAAAAAAAAAAAAAAACTAAAAAAAGAAAAAAGATCTCCTTCCAGTAACAACCACACACACAGGCACACAACATATCTAAGTTCCAGAAATGCATAAACAATTGCACGATTGTCAAGCCATAGCAAATGTTAATAAAAATATTTATACTAGAAACAATTCTCTTAGAGATTTTGTTTCAAGTTTGGTTTTCCTCTCATTATTATAGACATTTGTTTTAACATGAGTTTTCGCCTCCATCCCAACATTTCCTCCTGCTGCATGAAGCCATGAATCTTTATTAGCATATTACTATACAATCTGTTGCAATAATAACAAAAATAATGAAAGCAATAGCAACCCAGTTATATGGTTCTAGCCAGTTGCAACTGAGTACCAACGTCTTTATATACTCTAAGTGGTAAAATATCTACAAGCCCCATCAACCGCTAAAACACAGCATTCTAGAATGAAATACAGCTGCTGCTCAGAATCAAAGTGCACAGGAGCCATAAAATTCTCAAAAAAAAATAGAGAAAAGTTTAAAGCCACAAGGGAATAGGTGAAGGGTGATAACCATTTCCATCCGAGTTTAAATTCAAAGGAAAATCTGAAATGGCAAATTGAGGCTCGTAAGGACAAAATTTCTTCTCCAAAGGTTTTACCATATTCCCGGCGGGAGCAAATCAGCGGAGCAGGTGGGTGGGTGATGCAGGGAGCCCTTGTTCCATTATAAATACCTTCGATAATTAGTCAACATGATGAACAAATTAAGAATCAGCATACGGGTTAAAGCCCAAGTTGGTAAAAAGTTTTCCAGGATTCTCTTTGATTTTTGTTTGGGTACCTGGTTTCTCAATCCTAAATCAAGAACTTCTATTTCAGTATATATTCCAATGTAACGAAAACATTTATTTTATAAACAGAAACGGAAATGAGTTTGAATCAGATCTGTTTATGCAATTACCATATCTAATAGCCAATTATGTGTCCTTATATGAACAGATAAATAATGTATGCACATACATTTATCAATCTTGTCTGTAAGGAAAAGAAATTAAAAGAAGAAGAAACTATTATATGAAGCATGCCATTTTCAGTATTTCATATTTGCATAAGGGAATGCATTATTTGGCTTCAATAAAGCAGCAAATTATAAACATTTGGCTTAAAATTTTTAAACCAAACTCAAATGCACAAGTTATTAACTATATTATTCAACTGGGCAGTTATATTTGTCAGAACTATTTACTTTATTTCCCTAATTTTATAAAATAAAAGCAGGGAAGACATTAAAACTAGCATGTTATTAAAATATTAATTATTTTAACATTAAGTTAGGTTTTTTAAAAAAGAATATCACACAATATGTTGGGGTGGGCGGATTATGAGAAATTAATGTGAGAATAGGATCAGATGTGTTACATTCTTAAAGTATCCATTAACTAAAGCTACATAAAAACTGGAGGAGAAAAAAAAACCTCTGACATCCCATGAATACCAAATTAATTCATTATGATCAGTGCTACTACAATGAACACAAAATTAATTCATCACAGAGGCATACACAAAGCACTTCCCACTTGTTATACCTACTGACAAAAAATAATGGGACGGTTATCCTCCACCAGGGTGACAGACGTGGCCATGGGTACTGCCAGCACGTCAGTCACACAAAAGTGTTTTCTTCCCTGGGCGTCGACCAAGATATTTCTGAAGGAAGCTCTTTACCCATCATAGTAAATAAAGCCAAAGTGATGAAAACCTGAATTACCAATGGCTCTCCCGACCTCTGTTGCTCCCTGCAGGCCTGGGTCTGGGAGGAAGCAGGGGAGCACCTCGGTGCAGTGTTCAGGGAGGCGCTCGCACTCAGGGTCCTGCGACTGTGGACCCTCCCCTTGCATGACCCTGACTGTGAGCCCTCCGGCCCTGCACAGGCCACAAGCCTCATCTCCAGGGCATGACTGGCTAGGGAATGCTTACCTACCTTTGGGGAGCTGGGAAGTAGAGTTCTTGTGTACCTGTCTACAAGATTATTCTTGTGGAAGTTCTTCATCCTTCCCTTGAAATGGGTTTGTTTGTTTGTTTGTTTGTTTTCAATCTTCCTTCATGGGCTGATCTCAGACCATTTAACGAGACAGGTCTAAGAAACACAATCGTTAGTCAATGTAATGAAAGGTTCCAACTTTATGTCACAACTTGCTAAGAAGAAATCTATTTGTTCAGAATTTTTCCTGGCACATATAGGGACTCATTAGATGGATGTTCTTTCCTTTGCTAAACTGCTACCCTGCCCTCCATTCTTCTTACTTAGCTTCTGTGGGGGGGCTAACACCATACCAACACATCTGCACATCACAGATGTGGCACTCACAAAGGGAGAAATAGGCACCCGCCACGATGTGAGAACAGAACATTATATTCCCACCTGAGAACAGGGTACCAATAAACGATGAAAGCCTTAGTAGGGACAAAAGGTTTAAGTTATGGGTGTGTGGCTGAGGTGGGTGGTAGGCACAGAGAGGAGTTTCAGCACAGGGTAAAGCACCTTGTAAAAGAAAACTACAAAGGACTTTTTCGGCTATACCCAGCTCCATCTGTTTATGCAGGACAGAAGTTCTCAAATTTGACTGTACATTAAAATCACCCAGAGAGGTTTTAAAATTCTTCAGTTTAATTGGGGGGTAGAGTCAGCATCAGCACTTGCCCAAGGTCCCCAGGTGATTCTAACGTGGAGCCAGGCCTGCAGACCACTGACACGGGTGCCAGATGGCCAGAGATCAGGAACGTGGGGGAAGAGCTTTCCTCGGAGGGGACACAAGTCAGCGAGTAGTTCTCAAGCCTGGCTGGCTGTCCGAATCCCACTGAAATCCTTTATTAAAATACAGACTCCCAGGCATTCCCCTAGACCTACTGAATCGGAATGCTGAGAGAGGAGGCTCCAGAATGTCTGTGTACTCAACAAAATCTTCAAGTCATTTATGATGGTCAACTGGGATTCAAAACTACTGGCCTAGATGAAACTCGGAAGGTCTTGCCTCTGACTTGGTTGATTTCCAACACAACACTTTGTGTGAAGACGGGTAATGTTAGCCTGCCAGAGAATTAGGAATGGCAGGGGGAAGGGTGGAGGAGGAGAGAAGTATTTAAGAAAAAAATAAAGAGAAAAGAAATTTAAGTGTCCTCTAAGCACCCACGAGTCTGCTTCTTAAAGTGCTGATAATGAGCAAAAAGACCAATGAAACTAAATTTTGTACCAGTTCATTTCAACACATCCTGTTTATACGACTATTTAATGAGTCATTCAGCCAGGATGATTTTCTGTCTGAATATGTTAATTGCCATTTTTTTTCATAGCTCTCTATTAAACAGTACAGATAAAAGAGGCATGCTCATGATTTTAAAAGCCCTATCAGCCACTCACCCTCAAAGGAGCAGGCAACAGGAGTAAATAAGGGGGATATTTTTTTAAGTGTTTAATTCTTTTAACATATATTGGCATTTGGGACCCCACTTCAATTCAAAAGCATATGTCGGAGTCAGCATTAAAGCGAGATGAAATGAGGTGGCTCTCCCCCACTCACACTGGCTTCACTATGTCAAAAAAAAAATAACTCTAGTGGCAGGACAACATTGTGAAGCCTCTTGCTGGTAAGTTCCTCCACTTTTAAGAGGTAAAATAAATATTTGGGGAAGGACAATAGATAAAGACATGGGAACTTTTGACTCACACTGGTATTCATGTAAGTATAGCTCACTTAAATAAGTACAAGTTGACACGTATAATGATAATTAATTAAGCAAGAATCCTGGAAGATGCCGGAAATGAGTGGAAGGTCCCATTAATATTTGGGGGGTTATCTTTAAGGAGTGATTAAGAAAATTTATTTTTATATTTCATGTATCGCTAAGGGACATAGAATCTCCAAGTGTAAATTTTGAAAGAACATTAATACTAGAAGTAAAGTAAAAGCCATCAGTAAAAAAGTCCTATTTTTATTCCCATCATTACTTAATGAAATCAAACCACTCTTAATACTCATTTCAGCATTTATGCAGTTTCCAGTGCCTTAATTTTAATTTTAAGGATTTACATTAAACAAATTACATATCATTATTCTGCATTTGGAATGGGGAAAAACACACAATAAACCTTAAGGCTACGACAACATATTTTATCCTTAACTGCTTTGTTTACAAATATTAAATGGTCAAATTAATAGTGCTTTCAATGGTTTTTTGGCATCTAAAATTTTTCATAAAGCAACCAAAGAGCTGAAACTCCAGTAGCAAAGGTTTATTGGTCTTTGTGCCCCATTAAAGAGACTTTATAAATTACATTTGTTCTTTTGAGCAGCAACCAAGACAACTGAAAAGGAGAGGCTGGGTCTCAGAAGAGACAGACATGACCTAAAGGGAACATATTCTGCTGTAGTGACATAAACTGAGGAAACAGTTTGCAGACTAAAAACCCCTTGAAAGGAAGCGTCATCTTTAGAAGAAAAAAAAGTCTGAGCAGAGGAAAACAGCTGGAAACAGGAAGCTTTGGAGCTTTCATCCCGCTGGCTTTGATGCCCCTAAGCCCCAGTCCCCTATCATGAAAAGGCAGAGACTGACTTCAGCTGCTCCTCCTTTCCACGGGAGGAGGAAAAGGCTTTGTGGCTGTGAGAAACCCCATCCAGAAGACAACCCCACCTTCCAATCATACCAACACTAACAACGAAGTGGGGAAAATGGCCACAGATATAAGTAGCAACTCAAAAATTGTGTTTTACAGTAAAAAGGAGAAGATTTATTATACTTGTTCCCCTTAGCAATTCTCATATGAATTTGAAATCCCCTAAGTGAAAACCAACCCAAACAGATATACTAATTATGATAAGTTTTCTTCTCTATAACACTTTTTATATCCAGAAAAAGAGATAGATTATATCTTTCTTTCACCAGGATCTTCCTCCAAAGCCTTATGTCCTTAATCTAAAGTCACTGAATTCTAGTTTTCACTGTAATTGGATATCTAAAGTTCTTAAACTTATCTGTTGGGCATCTCATATAGATTCTTCCCCACTGGTACCTTAAAAATATTCTTTATTAAGCTTGCCATGACATTTAAAGAACATAGCACAGTAAAGGAAGCTCAGATTAGAAGGTTAGATCATCCTTGGTAACCAGATAAAGAAGCAACTCAATAAACAGATCATACAATCCTAATACCTCCAACTGACAATGTATTCTTTTGTTGCTATTTTGGGATGCCTTCTCAAGCAGAGATTACAAAGCCAGACAATATAGGGAAATGTAAACATAAAATTCTGACTTTAAAAACTGCAACAAATGGCATTACAGTAGTATATATATGACATCTCATATTTCACGAAGATGACTTGATTCAGACACAAGTTAAGAAAGGAACTTACATGAAAGCTATATGGAAGATAAGGAATAAGCTAATTCCTTTATCTAAAGCTATTTCTTAATAGACAGGAAACGTCCAGAGCATAAGAGGCTTCAAGCAGGACACACAGAATGAATATCAGCGAATGAATATCAACTCCATCTCAGCAGACAACTTGAAAGCAGGGATCTTCGGAGATTCAGACTTGAACCGGAACACGCACATTCCACGGTGGCATTTCGATTTCTAAAAAACGTCTACTGTTGACACTGGTATGTGCCAACTCCCCACCAACGGATATTAATTACCTCTGATTTATCCCTATTCATTCTGAATGTCTTCTATTTGAACTACTTTAGTTACTAGAGAGGCACAGTATAACTTCGAGAATCCTCATGTAAGGCGATCTTAACCGGGTATGTCTCTAAAATAAAGCAATTCTCACCAACAAAAGAAGGTAACTTAGTTATTTATGTCAAATTTTAAAGGTGCATTTCCTAGTCAGATAAAAATACAATTACTATAAAGAAAAACAGAACATGTTTATCACCAGGCAGCCCTGTGAGTTCCCAGTGGGAAGGACAGGAACTTGGTCTGGAGTTTCTGCACTGTTGGCATCACGCCGTCATCACCACCATCAACCTTCACCTGCACTTACGAAGAGGACTCCCACCTACTAGTTCATCTGCTCAAGAACGACCTCAGAGGGACGCAGCACAGGTGTTCCCCGCTTCAGAGCACAGAGGGATGACCGGAGCCCAAGTCCCTGTGCCCAGGTCACAGAGAGATCCGCAGCAGCGCTCTGATTCTCTGGCAGAGATCCTTCCGGGGCTCCACAACCGGGTACCGAGCCCTGACGCACAGCCTTCACCAATCAGTGCCCAGAAAATAACCAGCTCAAGTACCACCATTCTTACGTCAAATTTCAGAATTCTAGTTGTGGTCTAGCACATGCTCAAGAAACACAGTTTCATTAGGCAATGGTAATAATAAGGCCTGTATGTAGACTTAACCACATACAGCAGGGAGCAGGGAATAACACAGCCACCCTTTCTTTGAAATCTACTCTAATTTCCCTAAAGTGCTCTTAACTCCTCTGCTCTTTTTGATACATGCTCATTCCATGGCACTTACCTAGCAACTATTACATAGCATGGCCACCATCAAGAATGTAAGTTTGAACTGAGGCAGAGGAAAGAGAATGCCACAAGAAGCCACGGGAGACGTACAAGGAGAAGATGACAATGTGACAATGGAGACAGAGACTGGAGTGATACATTTAGAAAGCAAAGAATGCCCGGGACTATCGGAAGCTGGGACAGGCAGGCAAAGGAGAAAGATGGATCTCAGAGACTTCAGACACAGGGGTGTCCAACCTCTTGGTGTCTCTGGGCCACACCGGAAGAAGAGTTGTCTTGGGCCTCATACTAAATACACAAACACTAACAAAAACTGATGAGCAAAAAAAAAAGTTTTAAGTAAATTTACAGTTGTATGTTGGGTGGCATTCACAGCCACACTCAGGCCGTGAGTTGGACAGCCCTGCGAGGCAGCACGGCCCTTCCAACACTGTGAGTGTTTGACTTGTGCCTCCAGGACTGCGAGAGGGTACACTGCGGTTGCTTTAAGCATGCCCCAGAATGGGTGTACGTCTGGACCCATCAAAGCTGCTCCCACAAAATCTACAGAAAAGATAAGAAAACCGCACACAGGAGTAAAGGGGCCGCACATCTGTTGAGCACGCATGGGAACTAAACCGCTTCCAAGCTCATCTCTTTGAATCCTTGTAGCAATTATGTGAAGATGGAAACTGAAGCTCAGGAAGAAATGATGATTTTTTTGCCCAAGGTTCAAAGGAGTAAGCAAAAGAGCTGAAATGGATGGCCAGGCCTAAACACAGAGCGCATGCTTTTTTCATCGTACTATGCTGACTCCCTTAAAGAGCAGCAACACAAGGAAAAAAATTAATTCCATAAAAGAAGTTCAGAAAAAGTGTTATATGCATTCAGAAGGACTGATTATTTCTCTATACGAAGACTGGTAGTGACTAATAACTTGCAGTAGCAGGCTCTCTTAGGAAAAGAAGAAATGCTACTGATATTTGAGCAAAGAGAGCAAAACCGTTTACTCACTGGTTATAACACACTGGTAAGTGCAAACACTATGTTTCCTCAGTGTTTTAGGGAAAATGATTATATCATGAGAACTTTCATCTTTTTCTTTTGACTTTAATTCGCCTAGGCTTTGCTACAGAGTCACAGCAGACGAGGTGAGTCACTGTACGGCACAAACTGGTACCAATACTGACAAGAAATGGAAGCACAGAAGCCATCCACTGACAGGCGTGTGTACCATTCTCACACATGCCCCCCCCCCTGCCCCGCCTTCGTCTGCTATCCAGGGTGGGGCAAAAGTAGGCTTACAGTTGTGAGTATGTGAAACACGCACAACTGTGTTTGTTCTTGTGTTATTATTTATGAATTACGGTATTATTTTCCACACCAAACGCTGTAAACCCACATTCGCCCCACCCTGTGTGTGTCCACGCATGCACGCACGCACACAGCATGCCTGTACAGCCTCTCATTTGTTCTATTGGCAAAACGGACCGCAGTACCAACTTCAAAAACCAGGCAAAGTATTTAAACAAAACAGACATCCTAGCCCATATTTGGACTAAAAACCCTATTCACATCTTCCAAGCCTCCCCCAAGAACAAGCAATTATAAGGTGCAGAAAGGCAATGTCTTTAAAACAACACGCTAATCCTAATATTAGTACTTTGAAAAGGAAAACTGCCAAGATGTTGGAATAATGCCCAGTTATCCATCTTACCTACAGCTATAAAACTGTCCTATAAATGTGAACAAGACAGTTAGGATATATTTTGGAGTTTGGTTATTGGCATTTTTTTTCCACCTCACCATTCCCTGGGAGAACCAGCCTGACCTATGAAGGCAGAACACAGCAGATGGTAACCCAGCCCGGCACCAAGAGCACTGAGTCAATCCAAATAATTCCCACAAAAATAAAGCAAGATGTTCAATAATTTATGGACCAATTTCACGAGATAATTATGAAATCCTACTCTTCTACAAAGCCACCTTTTTATTGTAGTGTGCTGAATAGCTAAAGCGTCTAAAATGATATATTATTAACAATAAAATATACTTATGCCAAGTATTTTTACTGATATTAGAGAGAGGAGGAGGGGGTGGGGGAAGGGAAGAGAGAAACACCGACTTCTTGTTCCACTTACTCATGCGTTCATTGGTTGCTTGTTTTATGTGCTCTGACAGGGGATCAAACCCGCAACCTTCATGTGTCAGGACAACGCCCTAACCCACTGAACTACCCGGCCAGGGCGCCAAGTATTCTTAAAAGCAATTTACAAGAAATGACGTACTTAATCAGCACAACAATTCTCTGAAACTATTACCCCCGCTGTGCAGATAAGGAAACTGAAAAACAGCAACTAGAATCAGTAACTATGACCTGGAGAAACAAATCTCAAATCCAGAACGTGTAGACCTGGTCCTTGTGTTAAAACACTATGATGGCACAAGAGGGAGTTGAACCTGAAGGTTTTTCCAATAAAAAGGTAAAAAATAATGCCCTTTACATGGAAAGAACACTAGGCCTGGATTCAGTGTGCTAGACCTGGCTGTTCAATGTGTAAGCCCCACAGAGACACTTCTCTGAGCAAAGGCGTCTTCATCTGCGACATGAAGGAATGTGCTAGAAGCTGGAAGGCTTGCTCTTCCAGTTTTAAAGGTTTCAAATTCTGATGCTCAACCCTTTAGTCTCAGTCTTACTTAAAAGACCAGATCACAGTTGTTTTTATCTTCGATCTGGATCTAGAAATAATGATCACTTGCAGTTGAACTCAAACAGCAACAGTTTTTTTCTTTGGTTCGAGGATCCTCCACCACGTGACCTGCTATAAAGCATCACTTCCTCTCTCTGCAGAGGGGACTCGGCTCGTTCTAAGAAGCACAACTCCGGTCAACCCAGGAGGAGCCGTGGCTGCGACTTCCCAATTCCAAAATAGAATCAGACTTCTGATTAAAAAAAAAATTCAGGAATCCTCCGATTGTCTTATTGATTCTAAAAACCACTTTGTCTTTCTAAAGATAAAGCCAAACATTCAGTGAAAAACATCACTGATAATAATACATGCATTAAAATGCCCACATGTGTGTACACACACATGGAAATACACACACACACACACCGCAATCATTTCCACAGGCAAGCACACACTCGTTCGCTTCAACACAGTTATTCTAATTCTCTTTCCTTTAATCCTTACCAAAGAGTTACACATCGCTCCGTGATTCAGTTGCAAGAGAACAGGCACCTGGACATGTGTAGGTAGAAATGAACATCTTTACAGAGCCTGCCTGGCAACAGCACTGGTGGCAGCCACAGATGTAACTACTGAATTCCCACCTAGGCATACACAGTGTCGGGTGGGGACGGGGAGATGGAGATTTTGGATGTGTTGTCAGTGTTCAGGGTAATCTATCCAAAGCTGATTAGGCTCAACTGTTAGTGTTGATGAGCTTCCCTCAGCTTCTCCATTCTCTAAAAATTATCTGGGCTGAGCCAGTCCTGCTGATAGATACTGACCCACAGGACCTGAAAAGACTAAAACGAGAATACTGGTATAAACTTACTGCCTAGAAAGGTCCACCCTCAAGCTGATGCTCACCTGGAGCAAAAGACAGACCTGGCAGAGTCGGAGAGGCCTCCTGAGCACAGCGTCAGGGGCAGTGGACAAAGGAGCTGGAGGGCTTTACCCCAACACGCACAGAGCACCCACAGACCTTCTGACCCCCGCCCGCCAACGAAATGCCTCTCGAACCTCTTATTTGGTATGTGCAACTACAACAACATCCTTATTTAAAAGTGAAACGAGCAGTATCTCTAGAATACTAATTGTGTTCCTTTAAGATGTAACAACCTAGGTCAAATCAAAGGGCCTCCTTAGCAAAGGGAGTCTCTGAGCCATCCCACCGCCTCTTCTAACCAGGCTGCCGTTCCTGCATGCTCCTCATTATAGTGATCCCACGGCCACCACTTCTGCAAATGATTTCTGAATGTCAATTTACTGAATTTTCAAATGTGATTATGATTTCTAGTAACAACTGAGAAACTGGCCCATTATATTCTTCCTCTCCAAAACTGATAATGCTCAAGCATGAAAATATTTGTTGAGCATTTACTATGAGCTAAACACTGTTCTAAATGATTTATATGTGCTGTCACTTAATTCTGATAACCTAATGAAACAGGTATTTGTGTTATACCAATTTACAGAGAAACTGTGTAACTATTTTTACATTACTAGGCAGTAAGTTGTAGAGCTGACACTTGAAATCCAGAGTCCATGCTGCAAAACCCACCCTTCCTTCCCAGCTTGCACTTGATTTTTAACTTCAAAATACCAGAGATCTGGACAGTAAACATTGTTGTTAGCACACCCTTTTATTCCAGAGAACACTTAATAACAAAGAGCAAATAAAAAATTGCAATACGTGCTGTGCTAGGTGCTACAAATATCTTCATTTCACAATTTCTACAGAAAAGTTGCTTACTCTAAAAAAATTATGTGCTGACTTAAAAAAAAAACAAACAAGCTTAAATGGTACTTTGATTAAATTTCAGAGCAGATAATCTAAAGTAAACATCAGAGTAAATCTTTTCTGAAAAACTGTAGAAAGACTTTGTTATTAAATCTTAATATATTTTAGATAAGAAAGATACTCCATTCTGCATTCAATAAATTGCTGGCTTTGAATATTTCATATTAACAATGAGATTAATCAGAATTAAAATATTATCTCTATATGTCTTATTTCTATAAGTATTCAAGGAACATGAAGAACTGACTGTCAGCTGACTCTCCCAAGTCTCCCTAAGGCAGTATTAGGTACAGTACCAGGTAGGCTTTAAACGATATGACTGTAGGACCAGGACATCAGAAGCCCTGAGGTCACCCAAGTTATTTCCTGCTGAGACTACAGTTACCTGAAGGCACTAAGTGTGTGCTGCAACGGAAAACATACCTGTGTCACAGACACACACCCCCATGTGTACACACACCAGCACCACTATAGACTCTGGGTCCACAAACCCGTACTCCTCATTTTTTCCACCTTGATTCACTGTGTAGAAAACTACCCAGAAAATATTTATCGTCCCCCACCAGGAGAGTGTATAAAAGAAGCCCTCAGAATTATAAAACAAATTAACTTCTTTTAGAAAATCGGAGAGCTGAGGGAATAACCGGCTTCTGATACATAGTTTACAGGCAACTTAGATCACAGGGGCAAAATCTGTAAGGGCTACATGTGACATCCAAAATGACTGTCCCCACGTCCTCAGGCCCTCTGCACTGGAGTAACAGAGTTAGCCTCCGAGTTAACAACATTCCTAAAATCCTGACTCAGAAGCACCTTTAGACACTTAAGTATGACCCAAACCTGTCTCCTATAAACATTCCATTAAACAAGACATTACTGGGTGTCTCAGCCAAAATTTAAAGGAAAGGGGGATGAAAAATCACAGGAACTTGAAATATCAGGACACCAGCCAGGGAAATTCCTGCCAGGTTCAGTCCCTATCTTTACACTGAAATACACATTGGGAGGGTTGAAATACTACCTTTCTTTGGGATTTTTCATACAATAAAGTCACTGAAAAAATATCTAAAGCAATAATCCTCAGGAATAAATAAAAGAAATAAAAGCAAAATCAGATGTTTAACTAACACTAATCTTCCACTTCCTCACACTATTTTTCCCTTTCATGTTTGTCTTCTTTGAATTTCTATGAAATAAAAGTCAAGTCTCCCCTGATGTTCTGTGTGGTGTCACTTAATGAGTAAGACTGACAGTAACCACATCTTCTGACTCAAAGTCAAGGCCACAAATTCATGACCTAAAATCCCTCAGACTGAGTCACAGCACAAGGTCGAGCAAGATTTCCATTCCAGTATTTCTTGGTCTGAAGAGTTATGACACTCTTAGACATTTTGATAGATATAACAAAAAAGTTACAGTTTAAAAAAGCAGAAATATTTGTAATATTTCCCATTACCCTCTCATATATAGGTATACAACTTGATAAAAAAAATTTCTATATATCTAAGTCTTACATAAATCCAAGACCCTAAACAAGATATTTTAAATAGGAAGTCTTTCTAAAGGGTCTCCATCAAAAAATGTATAGGGATTCAACTTTTAAGGAGAGGATCCAGAAGTCAATAAATTACAATATTTAATCAAAAACTAGGACTTGAAAATATAAGTTAATGTAAATATTTACCTCGGCTTTCCTCTTCCATGTGAATAGGAAGTAATAAACTCCCCAACCATATCTGGTGATTAAAACTAAAATACAGCTTCACGAACTTTTCAAGTTTGTGAACGGAACTCTCTATTTAAAGGGCCTTTCCTTTGAGCAGACTTCTCTGTTAATCTCTGCTTCATGCAAAGAGAACACGAGTTAATGTTGATGGTAGATTTTCGTTTATTTGTATATATCAGTCAATTGAAGGGGAAATGATATTGGCTGTGTGTTTATGAGCTACATTAGAAATCTGAACAATAGCAGACCTTTACTGAAACAAAAATAAAATATGAGTCAACAAGATCTTTGCCAAACAGAGGTCTCAGGACAGCCTTGCTCGGTCTTCTGGGAATCCCACTCCAATGAGCACAATAAAAGCAGGACGTGCCTCATTTCCTTCAACCACTCAACATGCCTCTCTTGGAGATGTTTGTAAATTTCCTTCCTCCACGCATCAAGCTGGCAAACTGTCGTCATTTCTTTGGGGTCATAATATCCTGTTGATGTCTGGGTAGATATGTTCAGAGTGTTTCCTCCACAGAACACATATACTTTTAATATTTTTCAACACAATGCCGTAAATTATTTTTCAACATATTTGAACATGGTTCAGCAAGGCATGATTTGATTAGAAGCAAGTAAGGGCAAGTAATTTTAGTAGAACATTCGTTTTACTCTTAGATTTACAACATTTCGGTAATAAAGTAACCCCAACAGTAAAAAGCAACCTCTGCTTTTTCTGAAACTGAAAATACTTACCTACAACAGTTTATTAATATTAATGTCTTTTGATCAATTTCTATGCTGGTGCTTGGAAATATCAAACAACAAAAGAACAATCTTAACATTAAAAACTCATGAAAACAGTAACTTTTATCTTACTAGATATACAGATTGCTCTAAGTGCTTTAAAACAGAGTTCTAAACTCATTCCAAAAGAAATTTAAATATACTGTAAATTCAGTCAAATACAACAAGTAATCTAAAACTTTTATGTAGATAAATGATTTTTTCCCCAAAACTTAAAAATGTGTTTAGACCTAGAAGAATTTTTACCTAAACTAAATAATTCCAGACAGAATTGCATTTCTCAATGAATTTATATAAATAAAAACAGAAAATTATACAGTGACAATTTAAAGAAAAGAGTACTCAAAAAATAAAATAAGACCAACTCTCAACTAGGCAGACATTCCAGTTCCACAGGCAGCAAAAGCTAATTTGTGAACTACTAAAAGGAACTGATCATCCCTGCAAAATGTCAGATTTGGAACTAAACTAAATGGCATGTGCCATTCACTGTAATTCCAGATAACGCCTTATGTAGTACATGAAATAAGAATCATAAACATGAAAAATGTTCAATGTCATTAATAACCCAGAAAATACTAATTTTAAACAGAACACAATCAGAAACCGTCCTTTAACTACCAAATTAGTAAGATAAAAATAACGCAAATTGGCATAGCCTTCCTGGATGGCAATTTGGCAGGATACATAAAGATCCTTTCACTTAATAATTCCTAGGAAACTGTCCTACTTATGTATTTGCAAATGAGGACAAGTGTGTGTATGCAAGGATGTTCAAGACAGTGGCCAACAGCAGGACACTGTCTAAACAAATTATGACAGACTCATATGATAGAATATTGTGCTGCCTTAAAAAGATCGTGCTTTCAAAACATTCAAGGGCACCGGAAATTCTCATAGTAGAACGTTAAGTTAAAAAACAATACATAAATTTCATATTAAGTTTTTAAAAACACAGGAAGACTAGAATTTGCACAGTGTTCAAAATACTAACATTGGATAGCTCCACAATGGAGATAATTATATTTTTAATCAGAAAAAATAAAGTATATATGTTATCTACACATATATATGTAGGACCTCTAAATTTACTATTCAAGATTAATTAAAATCAAGGGATGCATGAGGAATGTAATGTATAGGTAATTCAAAATGGGAGAGTGTTGATGATTATTAAAGCTGTATGATGGATACACAAGAGTTTATTCTACTATTCTGTTTATACATGTTTGAAAGTCTTCAAAATAAAAAGTTAAAAGAATAATTAAAAGACATGAAAATAATTGCCATAGGAGTTATTGCAGTAAATACTGTATGAATTCAGAGATGAGAAAGAGCACACCTGGAGGGTCTTGGCATCTCTTTGAATAGCTGGTAAGATTTCAACAGGTAAAGTAAGTGCTTGAGGATAGGAGTGAGTATAATGAGCAAAGTTACACTAGGGAAAGGCAATTGGATTTGAGCATCAGGCCAGTGAGTAACTGGTAACAAATTCATGGAATCTAATGCTGCTCTCACATTAAATAAAATCCTCTAATAGAGGATAAAGAGGCATCACTTTATGGATTTCAACTAGACTGTGAATGCCCCCAATGAGTCAGCATTCTAACTATGCAAATGTTCACCTGGCATGAAGAGGATAAAAAGGTATCATTGACTACTGCAGACTTCTGGCCCCACCCTTGCTCACTGAGGATGGTGGGTGATTCCTGGATAGTTCCCATGGGTTCTTTATTCCCACTGAACAAAACCTCCCTGAGATGTAAGCATGATGAAGCATGGAAGACAAAGAGCTCATTTTTAAAATACTGTACTCATTCCTTATCCTTCCCAGCCCTCAGCTTTTTTTTTTTTTTTTTACTTTTTTTACATCGATAGCCGATCTTCATATAAATGTCCAATTTTGCAACACTTTAGGTCTGAAATATTTCAAAACAAATTGAACAATGCTTCTTATAATTTTTTCATGAATATTGAATATCTAACTACTCTCTAAGCTACCATTTAGCCTACAAATCCATCCTCGAATTTCTTAAAGAAAATTGGCATGACTTCCAGCTATAAATTTGGAAAATGCAATAAGCTTTAATGACCAGATGATATAATTTTGCTTTCTTCCATTTAAGAAAGAGTTACTCATTCTTGAAGTAATATTTCAGAACACAAATAATATTTTTTTAAAATTTTAAAACAGATGCACATTTAATAATTCTCTCTTTCTCTATATAACATTCCCCCAAAGATTTTTGTTTCTTTGAAAATATACACACATGAAAGTTTGAGGCTTGAGAGCCAGCACTACTGGTAGCTCCTGTTAATGCTAATCGAGTTAGCATAAACATGTAAAGCTCCTTTTACAGAGGCCTGGTTATTCCTTTATCCAAGACCAAGCTATAATCTACAAAGATAAGTGAGATGTATGTTCCAGATTGGTTTTGCATGTAAATTCTTTCGAATAGATAAGCTCTTGATATGTATTCCTTCTCTAAAAGATCAAAGCTCATTCTTCAAATACCAGGTTTCTCTCCTATCTCCATCTCTCCTCAGACTTCTACTGTATGTTTTTTCCCTTTGCTAATGTTCTCTGAATAACACAAAATGAATGAATGCTGATATTCTTCATCCCTATTTCAATGGCTTGCTGTGGTGACAATGCAACAGGAGGTGCATCATGGAACCTCGCAACATGGTCCCCTTGTTTACTTCCTGAAAGACACTCAATTACTGTGCATGCGCTGGGAAGTATTACACATGCATGCACTCACTGAGTGACCGGGTACAGCAGCTTGCTGGCCAATACCCATGGCCAAGGAGAAGACTTGAAAATTAATCTAGTAAAGATGAGGAAGTGACAAAAGTTAATCCAAATCAACGACCAAGTAGAAAACTTTCAAAGAAATCTGTAGTTGCTAATAAAACCTGTTCTTGAAAAGTCCATTACAATGAAAGCTTCTTCCAGGGTGAGCTTGGCACCCAGTAGTCTTACCACTGAATTTTTAACAGACAGAAGCTTTTTGTAAGTAGACAGCAGCAAATAAACAAAAGAAAAAAAACATGACTTTGTAAAAGAAATAAAAAGATATCGATGTACAAAGCAATTGATACATATCATTTATAATATTTATAGAATAATACAATTTGTATGTATGTATTATAGTAATTCAGATTATCTGATATATGCATAATTCATACATAATATAAGATTATTACTACCAATGGTATTAACATATAACATTAATTGAAAGTTAATTATGTGCCAGACACAATGCTAATCAATTAATAAACAGGTTCATTTGATTCTTCCCAACCTACAATTTACTATAAATATTATTTTTAAGGGTGAAAACAACTAAAAAAAATTTTAAAAAGTGCCTAAGACCATACACCCCATAAAGACACTCATCACTTGTTTGATCCTGTATCACCAACACTTACTGTAAAAAATGCCTAACACGCCCTGACTGGATTCAGTGCAGGCCTGTGAACTGAAAGGTCATGGGTTCGATTCCCAGTAAGGGCGCATGTCTGGGTTGTGGGCCAGGCCCTAAGGTCGGGGGCGTGTGAGAGGAAACTGAACAATGGTTCTGTCGCACATCAATGTTTCTCTCCCTCTATGAAAATAAGTCTTAAAGAAAAATAAAAGAATGCAAGCCTAACGCATAAATGTTAAAGAACATAGAGAAGGCAGGCGAGTGGATGGAAGATAAAACAGTGAGACAGTGTCCAAAGTGGGAAGGGAACAGAGCAGGTGTAACACTCATGGCAGCCAGGGCCCTGGACCTGAAAGAAACTCTTCTATGTAATTAATCTGAGGAGAAGGATGCGGTCCAGGGCCCAATGTTTGAAAGGGTCAAGCAGGAGAAAGGCCGAAGATGTCAATGTGACATGTCACTGGCAACTTCAACATGGAGCTTTTAGGGAGTGTTGCGGGAACAAGCCAGATGATGGTATATGATACAGAGAATGTGGTGAGAGAGAAGCTGGTTCTGTAAAGGGAAGAACAAAATGAGGATGAAGGTCAGTCTCAAAATTTAGTGTGTGTGTGTGTGTGTGTGTGTGTGTGTGAGAGAGAGAGAGAGAGAGAGAGAGAGAGAGAGAGGGAGAGGGAGAGAGACAGACAGACAGACAGACAGATGGGGAAAGGGAAGGGAGGAGAGAGAGGAATGTCAAGGGGTGTGTAATCGTTACGACGGTGCAGCAGTGACCCATGGAGGGAGGCAGGCTGTCCATGGGAAAGACTGCTGACCGCGAGGCTGAGACGGGTCTCTCCGGTCTCCAGTTCCGTCACCCCAAACATCGTCTGATCTCAGCCTCAGTGTTACTGACTTCTAAATGGAGCACCTGAGGTTTTTTTTGTAAAACGGCATGTCTGAAAGCACAGGAACTGGTTCACAGAAAATGCTCACTAAATTTTCGGGTAATCTTTCCTAAAACAATGCACTATCACTAAGAAAAACAATAAGGGTGTTATAATTACAGTGAGAGCAGCCAGAAGCCCGAGAGAAAGAGCATTCGAGAACGTGGCCGTGGATGGCCAGCCTCTGGGCACGCGGCGCAGGGGGCAGAATGGGCTGGAGGGGGGGTGGGGGGGCGGGTGAGGAACCCGGAGCAGGGACGGGGGGCATCAGCAGAGCAAATCTGGTGAATGTCCACGGAGGTACTTTGACAAAAATCAAAATTTGATTTGGTAACATAAAAAGTAGTGGTCATTGGAGGACTTTTTGCTATAAATCTTAAGTGCGTCACATTTGAGAGAATTTAAGAAATGTGTCAGAATCCCCAACTTACGTATTTGTTTTATGAAGTCTCACCATTTTCCAACATTTTAATAAATAGAAATGTCACTGTAATTTCTTAAAAAGGAAAAATCGGTTCCCTGCATCATTACATATTCACATGTATCCAAACATGTCACATAAAGAATAAGTGTCTGCCCCAAACATGCCCCCCTGTGCGAGTGCTCCTGGTCAGAGCACCAGCGACCCTCAGCAAAAGGGAAGGAGGGCTGGGGAGATGGTGGGGACAGAACAGGGCAGTGTGAAAGCATTTCACATCGGTAGCATTCTCAACAGCCTCAGATTCCCAACAAGATCTTCACTCTTGAAAAAGTAAGATGTGCCTTGGCTGGTGGGGCTCAGTGGGTGGGGCACCGGCCTGCAAACCAAAAGGTCACTGGTTCGATTCCCAGTCAGGGCACATGCCTGGGTTGCAGGCCAGGTCCCCCGTTGCCTCTCAGCCCAGTGATGTTTCTCTCTCACACTGTTTCTCTCCCTCTTCTTCTCCCTCTCTTCCCCTCTCTCTACAAATAAAACATTTTCTAAAAAATAAAGTAAGCTGTTTAAAACAAAAAATTAAGATGTGTTCTAATACCGAGAAACCAGTGCTCCACTGTCTCAATTACCAGAAGTTTAAATACGTGGAATTTAAAACTACCTCTGAGGTACTTCAGCAAATGTGAGAAATGTGTAAGATTATTATTTCAGAGGCTTAAAAAAAACACCTCTACAGATGCAAACACAGAGCACTGACTAGACAGAAGGCAGGAGGTGCTACTGTATACATGTTTCACTACATGCTGAATGCAGGCACTCTAGGGCCTGCTCTTTCTTCTTGGAATTTTCTGGCTTAGTACACATGTCTCCTCATTGTCTCATCTATAGTTAATTAGCAGTAGTCCCCACTGATGCCATAAATAAAGAACCTGAGAAAATCCAGGTGTCATTTCCCAACTACAAAGGCAAGCTGTTAAAAATATTCTACAAAATATATAATGTATGAACTGTAGTAACTAAGTGATTCTGGAAAGAAAAAAAAATTAAGGTTTTCATTTTCTCCCTCCACTTCTGTGCCAGGCAGGGAATTAAAAATTCAGTTTAGCACTGCTAAGAATCTTCTAGTCCTTCACCCTCCTTATCCTCTAAAAGATCCTCTCCAACATGCACACGCTCTCATAACAACTGAAAGCAATGTTATAAATAAATAGTTCCAATCTATCAAGTTACCCAAAGCAACATTTTATTTGTCAAAGAATAACAATTTTCCTAGATTCTCTACCGAATATAAGGGCACAGGGATGTCTACAGGGATCAACTTAACCTCTCAAATGTTGACCTTCAGAAAACCAAATCATTAGTAATATCTAATCATCCCAACATTGACAAAGCTCTGCAAAATAAAGCTTGTCTATAAATGCACTGAGTCACTTAAATAAAAAGCAATATGTTTCACTTCTTCAGTTATATAAATATAAGACTTGCATGTATAAAAACAAGATCATCCCACATCCACATATATATGGCATGGGCATATGAGAAGGATTGATGATGTTTATAGATGTCTACATGTATTTATATAGAGATATACATAGGCTCCCAAGCAAAATGTTCGTTGTTTTTAAATTCTCTGATTTTTGTTGGTAACAGTTATTTCTTGTTAACCACATAGTAAATATGAGACTATCACATTATGTAAACCATGCGAAGCTGATTGAGTTACAATTTTTTCCCTGAAAATTATAGTCTGTGCATTTATAAATGAAGACACTTTACAACAGGAACATACAGCTTTAGTTACGAGCAAAGAACTGGTTAAAAAAAAACCTGATCACATAACAAACCTAAGTAGGTTAAAAAGGAGTCACAGAGGAAAGCCTGCCATTCAGTAGGCACAAATCATAATATAATTTTCTGACACTGCTCCAACTTTTATTTCCGCTACTAGTTAACCATAAAAGTTAGTAAAGAAAATTTCACTCTGAAATCAGTGTTCCTTGAGCCACTACAGATTTGTGACATTGTTTCATTCAGCCCAGTCTTCACAATTCAGAGTCTAATTAGCCAGTTTGTGAAATAGCCAGGCTTTGGTGCTTCTTTTGCTCAGATTTGTTATTTGCAGACTTCTGCACTGTGTCACAGTGACAAGGCAAGAGGACCTGAAAAATGGTGACACTCCTGTCAATCAGCATCCCCACTGAACTGGGAATTCTGGAAGCCAGTTTATTTGGAGAGACTGAAACAGCTGGTTAACAATTTTCCCGGTGAAACAAAAATAAATGGAATTATCATTTCCTAACAATAGATTATAACGTCATGCAAAAATTATGACAAATCAGACTCAAGCAGAAGAGGAGTATTTTTAGTATGGAAATAACTTTCTTGAAACAGTTACAGTAATAAAGTAGTAATGAATTACACTCATTACCTTAAAAGCATGTTATATAAGTTATCTTCCAGTTTCTAATGAAAAACAACACTTTGATTTACATTTCATGCACTGCAATGACCTTAAATAGAGCCATCAATAAGCGTCTTCACTGCTTTGAAAAACCCAAATCAAACTGTGCACACTAAGTTAAGTTTTATAACATAAAGCCTCCTTTCTCCCACACGCCTCCTCCCTTCCCTGTCCTCCCAGGAAACCACACCAGAACAGTTGGCTTACTCTCATCTCCACTGACTTCCCCAGTTTTCCCACTGAGAGTTCACTGAGGAAGGCCATGTGGCTTCTGCTGGGCCACCCACCACTGACTGCCCTAAAAGACACAGGTTATTTTAATAACTCTTTTATACTTGATAAAGTTTGACATACATACAACTTACAAGATGCAATTAGGTTTATGACAATAAACATCTAGATAGAAAACACTAGCATCTTTCTAAAGTCTTATTTTATAGGAAGTTTCCAGAAAGCTAACTAGTGAAAGATGGCTGACCTCCTGGACCAGTATAGCTGGATGAGTGGCCTAAGCAACACGCATCTACAGTTCTCTAGTGTAGACTTCAGAGGCATCCAAGAGCAGTGAAATGAAAACAGTTACCATACTCAGGGCTGGGGAAACAAAGGGAAAAGTTTGGGTTTTTAGAGACTAGAAGCTCACAGGAGAGATAATGCGGAGGAAGTACCAGCAGGCTAATTTTTTAGAATGTAGGAAAAAAACCCTGAAAACTGAGGCTGCCAGAGTGATTACGGACTGCGAAGAACAGGAAAGGCCAAGTCCCCTAAGTCCCTTCCCGCTCCACTACCTTTCTGGTCTCCCTCCAGCACCCCCTGTTGGCAGAAGCTAACGGGGATAGTTGGAAAAGGCTAAATGTAGGTGGACCCAGGATCACAAAGAGTATAAAAGGGTGAGTTTGGAGCTGCGAAAGTGTGACTCATTAAAAAGCCTGTCACAAAGGGGGGAAAAATTCTACAGATTAACATACAGGTGGATGTGCTGCTTTCACGATTCAAAGGGAACCAGATTTTTGAAATTATTTTCACCCCATAAGAAGTAAAAGTGAGTTTTAGGAAATTATATATAACAGAGTATCTCTGTAAAATAGATGCCAAGACAAAAGACTTGGGAAGAGATGTAAACACTGATGGATTTAATAAGAAACACTAAGTAAAGTAAAACTGTGTTGACAAAATTAAAATTTGCATAAAACTGTAGAAAATGTCAGTAAGTAGATGACAAACTTGAAAAGTTCTCTTAGAACATAAGAAAAACAACAAAGAGATAATAATAATGAAAGAGGGAGTACTGAAGATCAAAGTTACAAACACAGTCTACCGTAAGTTAACAGCCACCATGAATCATTAGGTGCAAGAAATGACAAAAATATCATCTTGGTGGAAGAATTTAACATATCTTTCTGGGTTACCAAGGATACAGTTAAGTAAAATTTTAAAAATTAAAAGTATTGGCTGGTGTAGCTCAGTGGATTGAGTGTGGGCTGTGAACCAAAGCATCGCAGGTTTGATTCCCAGTCAGGACACAGGCCTGGGTTGCAAGCCATGGCCCCGAGCAACTGCACATTGATGTTTCTCTCCCTCTCTCCCTCTCTCTCTCTCTCTCTCTCTCTCTCTCTCTCTCTCTCTCTCTCTCTCTCTCTCTCTCTCTCCCTTCCCTCTCTAAAATAAAATAAAATAAAATAAAATCTTTAAAAAATGTTTTAAATTAAAATGGACACTATAGAGAATAACTCTCATTTTCAAACAGTCCTTGAAAAATTCCCAAAATTCTAAGCAGAAACCATACTGTTTCATACCTGACCATACTGCCCTAAACCTAGAAATCCATTATGAACATTTTGAAGTGCACAGCTGATAATCTCTTAGAAATTTAAATGGCATTCCCAATAAGCTCTTATATAAAGAGGGAAACAAAACTACTAATAAGGACTATTTCAAAACTATTGATGATGAGAACATTACATATTAACAAAACATATGGGATGCAGCCAAATTTATAGTCTGATACAAATTCATAATCGGGGGAAAATAATTTAAAAAGTCAACTCATGGAAAATGACTTCTACAAAGCAGGCTTAAGAAAACCAAAGGGGGGAAAACACATTTTAGAAATATAGTAATAAATTAGAAAACAGAAAAACCAAAATGTTAAAGAAATCTAAGAAAAAATGGAATCACATATTTCTGACAAAGATCCTCAATTTAAAAAATAAAATGCAAATGTAATGAAAGAATATATAACCAAAATAAAGTCGAACCCACATTTTCAATTGTGTGGGTGTGCAAGCGCACAAGGGCGTGTGTACACGTAAGACTACCAGGCAATGCAATGGGCCATTACCATGGTCGATCATTAAAAGAGAATCATTTTCATCTATTTTTTAGTTTTTGTAAAATGTTGCACAGCGTAGATGCATCTCCTTTAAAAAACATGTTTTAGAAAAACAGACTGAGGGGAAAATTTTTTGTGACTCTTCATGCCAGACAAATAAAACTAATTCATCCAACTATATAGGGTCACAAATAAGGAAAATTATTTTTATGAAGCTTCTGAAGCCTTAACCTTAAATATTCATTAAAAACTTAAAAACCATCACTGAAATCAATCTTTATAACATCCAGTTTAATAATTTTAATAATTACATAGAAAAAAAAACCATCCATGTCATTTTGTTACCTCTACAGAGCACACAGGCATGTGAGGCCCCACGATATCATGTTAACTGCATGAAAGAAAAATGAGGAGCCTTCCTTGTGAACTACGAGGGGCAGGCTTCTCTTCCACTTGGTCATGTCCTGTTGGCCAAGAGGGTTTTTCTGCAAGATCCACAAACATATTACCACTAGTGGTATTTTTTAATAACTACCTGGAATAATCAAATCTTATACTTGTGTTGAGTGTAATATTCTTCAAGATGCCTTCACGTGCATTATCTAACTCAATTTTTATAAAAACAAAAACCACCATAAGTTAGGTAGGGCAAAAGTAGAAACAACAACATTGTTCAAGTGTTATTGCAATTGGTTGTCATGTAAAATTAAAGATGTCCTACTAAGCATTTGTAGATATTCTTCAAATGAGCTTTAAGTGGTCAAGATGACTTATTATTGATTAGAGTAAAGCTAATAAATCCATATAAATAAAAGGCAACCCCCTGGACCATTGTAAAATAAAAGCATACTGATGAAGGACTTTTACAAGAAATGTGCTAACCATCCCTTAGGCTAGACCAGGCTCTCAGCTGGATTTCGTATACCCCAAGCACTACTGCAGTGGTCATTTGGCAACTACAGGCCAGAGAATAATTTCCCATCTGGTGTGCTGCTCTGAGTATCCCATTCAAGGACTAGTCTCTAAAGTTTAAGAATAAAAAGTAACCAAAGAACTGTGAACAATGGTCAATTATCTAATTAGCATTTCAAAAGACAATGATAAAAGGAATAATACTCTCAGGCCCACAACTCAAATGAACAGCTGTGTGTGACAAGGTCAGTTAATTAAGGCTTCAGAACTTTTCCAGCCCATCCCTTTCACCTTTCCCCGGCCCCTCCTTTCTCCTCCTTTTCCTAGGTCTCCCTGCAGCTCTTCCTTCTTTTTTCCTATCCCTTTCCTCCTCTTTTCTTTCTTGTCTCGCTCTGTCTTCCCATAATTTGCTTATGCATAAAGCCAGCTTTCTTAACTGTTACGGCAGATTTAGGTTTAGCCTCAAATCTCTCTTTTGTTGTCTAAATGAAGTTTTACATGCTATTATCAATTCCAAATCAAGTGAATTTACATTTCAAATCTCTAAAAGAAAAAGACACTTAATTAGTGTTGCTTTTTATTTCCATGTACTCTTTAATGTTTGATTTTTTTTTTCCTGATGGGCAATTACCCTTGAAGACAAATAGCCTTCTGCCCATACTGAAGAAAGATCATATTCTAAATTGAAGCCCACATAGGTGAAGTTTCTAATTTCCCCATTTTATTTTGATTTTAGTAATAAGGAAAAATAAATTTGAGGGTCTTATTTATGGCAGAAATCTAAAATGCATTATCTTTCTTAATCTCCAATACAACCCTGCAAAATATATATAATTAACTCCATATTATAGATTAGAAAATTAGGCATGGCGAAGTGAAATAACCTCATTAAGTCATGAAGAACTGAGCTGCAAACAAGCTGTCTTTGGCACCAGAGGCCACAGGGGCCCCTACCCTAGGCTCCCTCCCTGTTAAAACACATGATTGAAAAGGCTACAACCACTGAGATTAACGATGAACCTAACTCCCAGACCACTGGCCCAGCTCCTACGCGTAGTACATCGCCCTCCTTGCTAGAGATGGCACACAGCAGTTTGTTCTGCTTTGCCCTGGGTGCTGGGCCAGCAGCCCAGTGACATTCTCTCTGTATTGAGGCTTACCCCAGTTTCATGGAGGAAGGAGGAGAAGTGAGAAGAGAGAAAATGAGCTGATGGTCATTAGTATGGACCGGAATTATCTGCAAGCACACTTCCCTGAGGGTACAGTGAACCCACTGACAAGACTACTAAGGCACTGAGGCGGAGGCCTCCGTCCTAGGGATTTTGTGTCCTTTATAGATATCAGTGTGGCATCATGTAGCCATTCAGAACACCATCGCAGACATCTCTGTCACCCAGCCACACAACCGTGTCGTGCACCACCAGGACCCCAGTTCTACCTTTAGAATTCCAGTGGACTCAACGAAGTCCCCTTTATCACACGCACCACACAGGTCTATCAAATAAGGGGTCTGGGTGCAGCAAAGCTTGCTCGGCCTTCTCATGCTTGGATTCATTCCACCTCCTGACCTTCTGGGGCCAGGTTAGGCAGGTAATTCTTTGTCTATGGAAGGCCCAAAGAAAGGTTGAATTCTACAGGGGGAGGGCCCAGGGACTGTAGATGCTCGCACCGGTTCACTACTGTGAGTTGCTCTGAGGCTTTCAGAGTAATTACGAACAACAGGCCAAGTTTGGGGCCAGATCTAGCTGTAAAACTGCATCGTAATCATTCTCCCTCAGCAGTGGGCCTTAACTTTTCCACTGAGTCACCAAAACTTCGCATGAACCTTAGAGACTTCACTGACGTTTGCCTTCCCCCAAGTACAAGAGCGTGCCCAGACACTGAGAGACTCCTTCCTTCAGGAACCCAAGGCAGGAGCCCTGCTCCAGACTCGACCCTCAAAGGTGCTGCACCCAAACGATCCCAGGCAGTCGCAGCAGATTTCGCTCTAGAAGCCCAGGCAGGTCAAAGTGCACACCTCTGAGACAAGCTGTCCTATAACAGCAGAATAGAGAAAAAGAGGTGAGGGCGAAGTAGCTGGCTTCAGGCCTGTGTCTCCCTCAGCCAATTAGGCTGCAAAGTCACCAGAGAGGCAACCTCATTCTGCCGTGAACCCTGAAGGCGGTGCTGACCCCAAAACCAACACTACTTTCACATACTCATTTCTAACCTGCAATGGCGGATTTGCCACCGTCCTGGTGGGTCAAATAGGGGTTTGCCTACCTCAGGTGAGCAGAGATTAAGAAGGTCTCTCACAGCAAGAGAATCTGAATCTCTGTCCTGCAATAAATTCAAAACACAACTGTTTTCTCCCCAGAAAGAAATGGTGAGAAATTGTTCATATGAATACAAATGCATTCCTTCAAAGAACTGGAAATACTGAGGCAGCAGACAACAGATTCACATCTCTGGTTTTTCTGGGGCCTATAAATACCACAATGGTTATAATTCATCACCATGGAGAGCTTGGTGCAAATTCAACCAGATGATAGTCCAAACACACAGCAAATGAATGAGGCATTTTTTCCCTCTCTAAATGTTCAGGGTATTCGCAAATAAAAAGCACAATGCCGTGCATATCATAAGCATTCAGTAAATACTGGCGAAGTGGATGAAACACAGACATTATTGAACAAGACTCCTTTTAGGGAAGTAGAGGTGAGTCTCACTTGAAAAGCTAAGGAATTTTTACAATGGCCTCCTCCAAGATTCCCAATTGCCACGATAAAATTAAAACTGGCAAACACACAAGCAAAAAATGAGAAACGAGGGCAGAGCGTATTTTCTGTTATAAAAATGCTACGTATAGACACACCCCCAGTGTAAACCAACTGCACTGAGCCCGAACTAATTAAGCTCCCGCAGACCGCGGCCGATTTAGAAGAAAACACGAGTAAGTAAGAGCTAAAGTGTTTGTACCTGCTTGAAGGTAACCTTGAAACTATTTTGCTAAATCTTTAAAAATTTGTTTTTAAAAGAAGTGTATGACAATAAGAGTCTGATTAGCAGAGAGTGAGGGGTCAAAAAATCTGTCACCCAAGACTGCCATGCCTACCACTGGCATCCCAAGAGTGAAGAACTGTTTTCCCTACGACCTGTCAGATGCCCGTTTTGTGTGCACTTAAAGAAGAATTGCATTGGAGGGTGGCTGTTATGTAGGTTTTAGGTATGCAAGTAATTTGGCATGGGTAGGGAAAACAATTTAATCTAATAGAAGAGAGGTTTCGAACTCCAGACTTCTCTTACTAACACACATTTAGAAGCATCACCGTAATTCAATCCATTCACATCTAGTTCAGAGCCCAGAGAAACCTAAGAGTAAGTACGCTGTATACTACTTATGCAGTCAACAAATCTGGAAATATGCTACAATTTTGCTCAGAACCGACAACTGCTCTAAAAATTACTGGCCATTTTTTCACCTTCCTGAGTCTAAGATGTCCTATCTGGTAAGGTACAAAAGCAGAAATACGTAAAAGCCACACATTTAGATTTGTACGCATCTAATGACCAGAATCCACAGAAACTCAACAACAGCAAAGATACTGAACACAACTGGCATCAGTGTTAAAGGGATACTTCTGACCCTAGCTACATTTCCCCAGGAAATTCACATTACTCATTACCGACTGACTTTTAATTCCAAAAAGAACCTGAATCAGCAGTATGTAATTGTTGTTTTCAGTGTCTTCATTTTTCACTTTTTTTTTTTTTTTGGTCCTGATGTTTGAAGTTAAAGCCTCTTTCTTGAATATAAATAAAGGGAACTCTTTAGATAGTATGTGGCATTTAAAGCTAAATAAACGCCTCATCCTTTACAGACTTTTGATTTTGTTGCTGGTAAAATATCTAGCTCTCCAAACACTCTAGGAGAACTACAGAGTTTAAATTTTCCTCAACATCTCAGGAATAAACAATTCTATCCTTCATTACTACCATGACATTTCACCCTTCCTGAAATATACTGTGAATCATTTAAATCCCTCACTTATTTTCTTTTGAGAGAGAGTGGAGGGCAAGGGGAGGAAAGGAGAAAGGAACAGAGAATGAAATAGGTCCTAGTCATGGCTTAACTTATTAGTCATCACTAGTTATATATACTACATACTCAAGCTAGTTATACCTCAGATTCAATTTTTAAATAAAGGGGGTCATATAGTTAGCATGTATTGTTTTTTAGATCAATTTTCAAGGCAATCTTACCTAGGTTTAGTTGCTGTGGAGCAAAATCTCTGCAGGGACTCTGTGAGTAAATTACCACTGGACATTAGGCATGAGAAACCCTAACAACTTCACAATGGCTACAGTAACACATTACTGAAGAGAAGCAAACTGCCAATGTTCACTCTTGCATGGAGGGGAGGAAGATACTGTCACTGGTACACAATGCTGGGAGAAGGACATGGGACACGGTAAGCACCCAGAACATCTGACAGCCATCAACATCGCCATCTCTGCAGGCTTTTCTGTGACACTCCTTTTGTGGCACAGATTCTAGAACCCAGACTTACAAAAGAACATATCCACCGAGTTTCCGGTTGCCAAGCACCCAGGCAGGGAGACTGCTGTTTCTGACATGTTACGTTAATTTCTGAAGAACAAAAGGTTCAAACGTGACTACTCCAAGAATAGCAACTGCTAGGCAGCAGAGAAAAATTGAGTAACTGGTTAGGGCAAAATGATCTGCCAGAAACAGGAAAAAACTTTTTCATGAAAATATTATATAACTTCACATCCAGAGCTATTCAAAAATTAAATGGAAATTGTGGGGATATTTACAAAGGAAGCAGGCAACAGAGAATGGGGAATAAAACAGGTGATTGGAAGGAGAAAGTCTATTCTGAATCACAACTATGCTGTGCGTCTTGGCTCTGTGCACTTTAGATTTATTTGCACACTCTCTTTAGAAAAAGTGGGGGCTGGGGAATCCAAAGAGGATGAAAGAGTTATTTATGAACAGACGGGACACCAGGATGGGTGGTAAGAAAGCTATGGAGGAGTGTCTGGACTTGTGGATAAAGGAAGAAGCAGACATATGGGGAAATCTATGTAGAAGAAACAGAGAGAGTGAAGAAGAGGCTAAAACAGGCAGATGGCTGGACTGCAAAGGAATAGCATTATGCGGGGGCTCTAAAGAAAGGGAGGTGGCCACAGGCGGGGCTGCAGCTCAGGGGAAAAGAGGGCCAGGAGGTGACTTCTTGGAAAGTTTTTTAAAAGTGCCAGAAATTAAATATGGATAAAAATGGTTTTAAATATATATTTGAAAGCCAGGAGAGAACACAAATGAAACGAAAAGATATTCACTTAAAAAAAATAGTCATGAAAATCAGTGTTCAAAATTAACAGCAAACACTTTTTGACAAATGTGTAAAGAAATTATAACTAAGAAAAACTAAAGACGTGGGGAAAGGCCCTCCTGAAATAGACGCGGTGTGAGACTGCCACTGATTGCAAATGGTGCTCCCTGGGAAGAACTGCGGCTGCGCGTCTAGGCAGGGCGGGCGTCTCTGGGGCTCCCGGGAACTGTCTGAGTCTCCCGTAACACTCCTCAGGCCAGAAAGTCAGCGCCCGCTGCCAACCCTGAGGGCAAGGACTCTGTCCTGCTGATCTTTTCATCCCCATTATTTAGCAGGATGGTTGACACAGAGAAAGGATCCAGTAAGAGGACAACAGAAAAAAGAGAAAAATAAAAAGTTACTGTAGGAGTCCCAACAAAGGTAGCAAATAGAATGAAGCTTTCCAAGTCACAGTTTAGATATATACACTTGGAAATACAGACAGATACACATCTATACATCCTTCATGCATGAACATGACAGGGTACTTTTTCTACTAATATGGCCACTACTAATTTGTGAGTAGTAATATATCAGCGCTCATATTTATCAACTCACTGTAATCAATGATCAACAAATTAATAAATGGTATCAATGCTTTCTTGTCATTTATGCGAATGACTCCAGTCCTCATCAGATGCCTAGGGATATCAATAAAGCCTCAAAAAAGTATAAATTGTGCTTGGGTGTATTCTACTTTCCAAGATTTATGTCAGGGTTCCTGAGTGTTGAAGAAGAAAAAGCCCTCCAGAGACAACTAATACAAACACTGCAATCAATACGATATTCAAACACAGAGAAAACAATATGGCATATCTGCTTGGAAAAGAAAATTTCAGTTCTCATCCCTGATTAAATAAAGCTTGCTTAAAATAAACATGTACCCAAATTTTATTTTATTAAATAGTTAGACTCTGCCCCAATGAATGACTTCAAAGATGGATTTACTCCATTAATAGATTCATACAAATAAGAAATTAGTAGTAAGCACAGGAAGTTGGCCTTGTTTTCCCCCAGCCGTATAAGGTCTACACACTTTAAGCCCACAGTATTTTTTTAAATCACTCACTTCATTAAATGAGTCTTCAACAAACAATTGTCAATTCTAATGATGTGGTTAAAGATGGATTAAGGAGCTAATAATCATCGCCATCACATTCTCATCACCAACACACCATGGCTAGACGTCAGATCCTAAACCTCAGGTGCCGCCTGCTAATCACACCAGCTTCTCAGGGGCTGGTAAGGGGTCCTTAGCTGATCATCCGAATTAAAGGGAGACTGCAAGGGAGCTGATTTCTTCTGAAGGGCTAGTGGCCAAGGAAGACTGAGAAAACAAAGAATAAAAAAGCAAAAACAAAACCATAACATGACCGCCTCTGGTAAGTGCTGCTGGGAACAAGCATATGAAGATTTGTCCAGTTCTCTCACTAGTGTGTTATGTTGCGGATAAGCACAGCAGAGAGGCCCGAGCACAGCGCAGCTGCCCACAGCGCAAGCTTGTCGAAGAAACAGTATCAGCTTCGAGTGGGTGGTACCAGCAAAGGCTCTTCTAACCCTAAGGTCCCATGACTCTACTGACACACTCTTGAGTTCTGCTTGGAAAAAGGCAACCACCGTGCCCTAACTCCTCAAAAGAGCCCACAGCAATGACAGGACTGTCTTGCCTTTTTTCACATATCTAGTAGTATGAGCGCCAAATTCTAATTCAGGTTCCACCCACAACAACCAGTGAGCTTGTCTCTCAGATTCACGTGCCTTCAATTCCCTATCTATAAAATGGAGACACAATAACTGCTTTTCAACAGGGATGTAGATCAAGATAAAATATGGGGGAAATATGTGAAACCCCAAAGATCACAGAGTGATATAAGTATTGCCATTTTTCCCCTGTATGTTGCTTCCCGTCCTACCCACTTTTCAATCAAGTGGCACAGTTGAACAAGATGTGATGAAAAAATAAAACGAAACACCAGGACCACATGTCTAACTATATTTAATAGATTTCATTCTCTAAAATAAAAGAAGAAACACCCTGATTAAAGTCTGCCCGTCAACAACCTCAAAAAAAAGCTGCGCACGGAGCCAGCCTCCCCAGAGAGCGCACTGCTGCAGGGCAGGCGGCCTCCCATCATTATTAAATGCAGGCACAGGTAAAGCACTCTGGCTTCTATCAAAAGCACATCAAAGAGCAAATATGTACCCTCACATGTTTAGAATTGCTATAAAACCTAAAAATGCAAGATCAATGCAACAGACCATGGGGACCCATAAAGTCCAGAGGAAGCCAGGGAGGGCAGGGGTCTACACGGCTAATGTGATCCTGAGAAGGTGCGTTCTCTGGACACACAGCTGGACCCCATTAGAGGCTCTTAAGATCACCTAGCTGCCTGGGCCCCCAAAAGCTGCAGGTCTGAGCTAGAAATTCATGAGAAAGTATCTTCAAAGACAAGTTCCTAAACCCTTACCCCACCCTGAATGCCTTTTTGACAAATGTTTAGCAAAAATGTAACTATGAATTTCCATGAAATGCCTAGGCCCCAGTCCAAAGACAAGAACAGAGCAATTCAGTATTTTAAGTGATGACTATTAAAAAAATCCCTTCTGATAGCCCAAATGAGGTATAAGACTGCTCTTTTCATCATCATGTTGCCGTCTTCTTCCTCAATGTTCCTCCATTCTTCAATGATTCATCTCTCCTTCACTCCTTTGCTCTTTAGCTTTTATATTTGCGGGCACCTACTCTGTGCCAGGCATTGAAGACACAGTAATGCCCAAGACTTGGCCCTTATGGAGCCTAGACAGAGTGTGGCAGGGGGATAGAGAGAGACACACGATAAATGCATGCACGAACAGGTCCGGCAGATGATGCCATGCAGAAAAAATAGAGCAGCGTGAGGGCACTGCGGATGCTTCACTGGAAAGGGACACGGAATAGAAAAAGTGGCAGGACATCCATGACAAGGATGGTGAAACTGGCAATGCACAGTAGGCCCCTCCACCTCCTGGTCAGCTGTTTCTCACTTTCTGCCCTTCTCAGGGATAGACAGCACTTAGGCTTCAGACCACTAGAATGTCTACCCAGACTTCCCCACTGTTTGACAGAGTAAAACACAGCAGAGCAGGAGCTGAGACTTAAACGTTAGTAGCTACCTTATTTCCTTCTCACAACACCGCTGCTCCTTGTACAAGCCAATCAGGACTCTGAGTGAATGAAATTTAAATTTCATTAAAAAGCCCTTTTGCAAGATGGTGAGACCTATCATATCTATAACTTTTAAAATATCACCTTGTGAACCTTAAACGCATAGTACTAAGTAAAAGAAACCCATCGGAAAAGGCTACATACTGTATGATTCCAACACATGATACTCTAGAAAAGGCAAAACTATGGGGACAATAACAGGCAGCGGTTAGTGGCAGGGAAGGGGCGGGGGTGGGGGGCGGCTCAGAGCACAGAGGACTTTTGGTGCAGTGGAAATGCTCAATATTGTATTATAACGATGAATATACTTCATCGTCTTTTTGTCCAAACTCACAGAACACACATTTCCAAGAGTGCACCCTAATGTACAATAAGGGCTTTGGGTGACTGTGATTCATTTCATCCTCAGTAACAAAGGTACCACTCTGCTGAGTGATGCTGACAGCGGGACAGGCTGGGCGTGTGCTGGGGGAGGGGTATACGGGGAATCTCTCTACCGTTCCTTCCCCTGAATTTTACCGTGAACCTAAAACTGCTCTAAAAAAACTGTATCTTAAAAAAATAACATTACTTTGTATCTGTTAAGTTCTTATGAGCATGCAAACAGAATGACACTGTGATAAAGGAGTGGAAAGAAACTAACAGTGAGCGCCCACCTTCTGCCTGGCCAGTGTCTCTCATCCATCCTCACCAACACTGAGCCCAGGAATTCTCATGGCCATACACATGAGAAAACTGAGGCTCTCGTTCCTTCCCTCACGCTGGCTATGCGATGGGGTTATAATCTGCACTGAGACTACCAATGACACTACGCTTCATGAGAAACCTAATCTGCTAAAAATAGTCTCACAGACTTTTGGGGCTGCTGTTCTCTGCTTTTCACCCTCAGTGTGGTCTTCAGTGGTGTTACCGAAGTCAAGAGTTAGCGGGCCTCCGCACACGCAGGCAGGAGGTCCTGCGGCAAGGGGTCCAGGTGGAAAACCTCAGCATCTATGAGGAATCCAAATGTTACACAAAGACGGGGAAAAAATAAGTATACAGCCCAATCTTTTGTTAATGAAGACATAAATGAGAGAAAAGGGAAGGAAAATATATAAGCATATTTTCAAAACTGCCTTACTGGAAACAAAAGTAGTACAAATTCTTTTTTTTTCTGATTATTCTAAGAAGCAAAGAAAATTATATTACTACCAAACCTTAAAAATTAGTTTTCTTATTCCTTTCATTGTCTGTGAACCCTACTAGCTCAATGGAGAAAAGTAGCAATAAAATGTATTTTTCTTGGAAGCAGATCCTACAACAGAGAACGAACTCCTCTCCTTTTTGCCAAAAGGTGCACACTCATTAAAGCTGAAATAAAATGTGGAATAGAGATGAAAATACTAAGTTATGCCTTCATCCAATTAATAGTACCAAGTTAAACAAATGATCAGTTGAAGGCGTTCCATGGGTTTCTGCATTAAAAAGCAGAAGGAAAATGGCTGTAAACAACATGCACCTGGTCCTGATACTAGAACCCACAGCAATTTTAAGAAAGTAATATTTTACATCTGGAAGCGATCCAATGACAAATGAGAACAAACCAGTAAATCCATAAAAGGATCTTGGTAGAGCTTTTATTTTTTAAAAAAATGTGTTTCCACTTTCTCGATTTAAGATGTATTCTACATAAAACTAGACTTCGTACTTTTTAGCAGACAAATCTGGCCCCAATGTAAAATACTAAAGTAGCATTATTTTTCATTATTCATGTTCAAAGTAGTCCCTAGACTTCAAAATTATAGAGCCTTCATTAGCAAATACAGAGAAGTAATATCAATACTCGTATTTCATTATGTTTCTCTCTCATGATCTTCAAGGGCCTCAGAGAACATTCAAACTGTTAATAAGGCCATTGCTTCCTACTGGGAGGTACAGAAAAAATAGTACTCTTGAAAGAATTCTAGAAATTCAATTGCTGCAATATTCAAAATGAATTTATATTTAACAACAGAAGTGCAGGGGCCAGAGAAGGGATAACAGTAAGCTCTTAAAACCCCATTTCAGCTTCAGGCCATAAAACCAGCGCTCTATAGGAACAAATCTACAAAAGAACAGAACTATAGTGAATATAATTACATTAACCTAGTGCCACCCTACACATATAAAGACTTTCAAAAACTAGTGACTTGGCAAAAATATAATTGCAGTCAACACAAAGAATTATTCAGAAATAAGTATCAGAAAATAGAAAATTTATAGTTATTAGAATGCTGCCCCAACATATAAGACATTATGACAGAATGATATATTGAAGTCGTATTATTGGAACTGCCACAAGACAGATTTCCAAGGAAGGAGGATATAAATAATAAATAAATATTTTCAAATTTCTAAGGAGTCCAGACTTTGAGCTACACTGTTGGTACAACTAAATAAATCTGAATAAAGAACATGCTTTCTTTGTGTTTCCCAGCATACTTTTAAAAAATACTTCTAGTTTCTGGTTTGGAAGCCCTTAAGGAAAAGCAAAGATTATGGTATCGATTTTTGCAAAAACTGAAAACAAGTGTTCTAGCATTTTGGCCACACTACCTTCCTTTCTCAACTGTTTCCTTCCCCTTTTGCCTAGCATTTCGAAGTATACACCATTAATAACAGGAGATTCTCGTTCCCATAGAACAGTAACCAGTTTGTGTGCATGTATGTGCGCATGTGTGTTGAAGAGTGAGTCTTTATGTTAACTGCGGGGGCTGAGGACCGTAAGAATTTTTAAAAATTTTCGTAACTTACAAGCTGTTTTGTGGAGGTGCTGGAGAGTTGTTTACCAGGTAAGATTACCCTGATGTTGGGCTCTCCTTAGCTAGTGTAGATTTAGGGCCCATACATAGGTTTTCAAGTTCAAATCAAGAGGAAAAAGGGCTAACGTGTTAGGAGTAATTTTTTTTTGGCCACTTGCTCACTTGATTTGCATCACTGGTAAATAAGTGTGCTACCATTTGCCTCTGCTTTGCCTCTCAAAGGTCTGCAATATAATCAATACGAAATGCATTCTTGAGGGTATTTCAGACCAGCCACAATAATATTGAATGTAGCTCTAAAAGTATAATCCACCAGCCCTACCTCCCCCAAAGACAACCTAAACAAAGTAAGTCTTGATGATGTTTCTAGACCTTCCCAAAGGTTGGGGATACTTTTCCTATCCAATAGGACTAGGATCTTTCCAAGGCCCTCTTTTTAGATTAAAAATTATTTCTACTCTTTTAATAATATATTACAACACGTCCTAACAAAGAAGTCTGAATGTGACACCATAACTGATGCCTGAGCCAGGAGCTTACACAGTAGGAAAGTTTTTAAAGGGTTTCTTTGGTCTCTGGAAGGAATCCCAGATTAGGCTGAAAAACGGTCCAGATTCTCCCAGGACTTAACCTGTTGATCACACCACTGAAGTACCAGTACATTAACCTGAATACTGAATGTAAAGCAAAGCCATCGAACAGTCACAGCAACGCCAGGCATATTTTATGCAGTGATCCTTCAACAAACAGACACAAAGATGGAGAACAAATCTGTTTACATCTTCTCTAGATGGTTTTCTCTCTCTCCACAAACATTACAGAAATATTTTATAGGTAAAAATGAAAGAACAAAGGCTCGTTTCTCTCTAACAGAAACTCAGCAGGTTCAGGAGTCTATTTCATACTCCATTCAGAAAAAGAAAGTAAATATTCACATAATAACTGGGCTTAGAGATGACAGGGCCCTTCTAGTTTCAGCAATATGGAGGTCTAACATAATTCATTCCTCAAAACAGAAGAAAGATATAAAAATCCTGAATAAAATATAATAACGAAAACAAGTTAAATATATACCCAAACTCATTTTCCCTGAGAGAATTCGTAACCAGAGTGGAAAACACGTAACTGGAAACATTAGCAGGTCTACTGGCCCTAAGGGGCAAAGGCTGGAGTTTTAATGCCCACCGAGGGAAAGGTCCTGTGACTCCTGCACAAAGCCAGGGGTTTGAAAAGGATACTGACTTCGAGTCAGCGACTGAGAGAAGTGGCAACGACACATGGTTCTGGCTAGGGCTCTGGTGGGCACAGAGAGAGCTGCCTGTGAGTAATCAAACCTCCAAACATTTTCCATATGCAGCTGAAGAAACTAAATTTATACTATTTGCATAGTTTGGGAACCCCAAGCCATTAATGTAAAAACCGATTCCAGAACAATGAAACTTTTGGGAAACTGGCAGAAGCTAACATAAAACCACTTTGTAAGAATTCTCCCATAACCCAGAGCTCATGGGACTTCCACAGAAAATGAACACCCCAGATGAAGATGAGCTCACAATGAACAATAAGAAACATATGCAAAGCAATCCACTGTGGAAGAGTCAATAGACAAAGGAAGATTAGAACCCCAAGATCTTGACAAAAGAATAATTGGAAAGAGACTAAAAAGAAAAATATATTGCAAATGTTAATAGAGATAAAAGAAGACAAAATCACAATGAAAGGACAAGTTTGAAATGAAAGCAAATAGAACATAGACAAATTAAAAATATAGCCATTGAAATTAAGAAAATAGAACCTGGGTTAAAGAGGTCAGACATAATAAAAGCTAATTTAACTGAAAGGGAGAACAGAAGAAATTATGCAGAAATCATTCATCAACAAATACTTTCATTATGCATTGTGTGTCTATTCTGAGTGAGTCACTCTTGTAAACACTGGGTATATATGATTGAACAAAACAAAGACTTTGATGTTAATAGAGCTTGTATGCCAGTGGATAAAAACAGAGAGGTAAAAAGGAGAGAAAATACAAAACAGATATACAGGAACACTATAGAATAAAAAGTTCCAAAGCCTTCCATAAAGGAAACTGTGAGAATGAGGAAGAGGCAATATACATTGGTTGAGAAGTTTTCAGAATTTAAAAAAAAATACATAATCACCACATGTAAGAAACAGAGTAAATAAATTTTAAAATAGACGTAGACATATCACAGTAAATCTGCAGAACCCCCCAAACAAAACATCTTTAAAAAGAGGATAGAATTTTTTCAACTAAATAATTGATATTTTGCCTCTTACAAGAGTAGATGGATGTTCACTGTCTGCCCAATGTAAGTATGTTTAACTCGTCAACTTCAAGACACCCATTTTGACTGGTTACAAGCATTTATTTACTGGTCTTCATCGCTAAGATAAGATCAGGGGGAGTAATACCACTTCACCAGTTTGCCTAGTCATGAGTTTAAACATATTTTTGAGATTTTGTGAAAGCCATTATTACTACTTTTGCAATAAGTTAGAGAAATGCCTCCCATATGAATTACTATTCATACATAATAAATCAGTCAACAAACATGTCCAAATCCTGCCTATAAAAATCTCACAATTGAGAAAGCAAATGAAAGGGCACAATTTCTCTTTCACAAACCTCTATTGTATCAATAAACCAGTGTTTTGCTCTTTCAAGATTTCTTCTATGTCCACAGGACTTCACTCATCCTTTCCACTTCAAAAATTTAATCACTGACTATTCCTTTGAAAGACTATGCCCATATTCATTTTGTTCAAATTATTGTACTTATCAAAAAATACAGATAAACAAATAAATTCCTGCTACATGTTCTTTTCTCAGTTTCATTATACATATTATCTTCAACATTGTTTAACCTTTATATGACATTTTACATTTCAAATAGTAAACACAATTTCAAGATTCCTTTTTTTAGGCAATTCATATGTTATCCAATTCATCAAAACTGAAAAAAAACTATAAATTAGAAAAGTGTGATCATTTTAATGTGGTAACCACAAAACATCTTGAAACACAGATACCTATAAGCGCATTTTATAGGGTTATTATTTCTCAATCTGTATCTAAACTGGGTAGTCTCAACATTAAATTCACTCTTCTTAGTGAAAATAATTTTAATACTATCGCATTCGCTTTTGGCCCATTATTTCATTGTCCCACACATGCTTTTGCATACATAATCTAAGCATATTTCTCAGAAACAATTCAGTATAAAAGTACATTTTTTAGAGTAAGCAGTTATATAATTTACAATCAAAATCAATAAAAATGAGCTGATCTACTAGCACCTCTGATAAAAATCTAATGGTATTCTCACTTACTAAATAATGCAATTGTGAATAACTTATCTGCTTATTGGATCAAGATGGATCATAGTATGTTCATCCCTGATTATGGAGCCAACACATCCCTTCTGTACTCAGCTGATCCAACATGTCAAGGGAGAGAGAATAGGACGTTATTTAACATTTGGAAAACCGGTAAGTAATAACATGCCTAAACTTTTCCACCTATGCTTGACTTAAGAAAGACTAAGGCCAAGACCACCATTAGTCTAGATTTCAATTTACTACCACAGTATCACCACCACCACCCTGGATTGAATGAAATGTGTCATTAGCTAGAAGATTCTATAAGGTTTTATATTTGAACATGAGGAAAGAGCAAGTCCAGTATTTGTGCACATCTGTAAGTGTGAATGTGTGAAAATTTGGTTTAAAATTATGAACATGGGAATACACGATTTTACATTATTCTTTAGTTCAAAAGATATTTAAGGAAAATATTCAAATTCTGTGAAAATAGTAGCAAAGTAGAGTTTGTTTCTATGGATTTCTATGAGTCTAGTTTCCATAAATCCCATCAATGGAACACTGAACATAAGTGGAGTCAAATATCCACATGAAGTCTTGAAAGTTAATTTGCTTGGCTATTATTTAAAACATGTATCTTCTTCACAGTGGCAGGCATTTATACTAATAGAGTATCTATATTGTAAGTATTCGGAATTACTGGAATTTCATTTGCAGACTTATGGAAAAAAGTGTACATACATCCAAATGTACTATAAAAGAGATACAAATAAGTGTGGTAGCCACAAAAGAGTATGTGTTTCACATTTACTGCATGGATAAAAAAGGTTTGCAAAATATCTCACCAGTAATATCATGCTTTACAGAAAAAGTATAATGCAGAAATAAAAGATGGCTTGCTGCTGACCTAATTTTCCCACCATTTCCATTTTCACCCTCTTACTGACAGAGCAACGACCAACACTCACATACACATTCAAACCCATGCACACACAAGTTGTCATAGCAGCACATGCATGTGCCCACACAGCATTTACAGACGCAACTGAAGATTTAGTTAATTAGACAGAACCTAAAACTCTGAGGTTACACTCGGTTGTTGCGCATCACTTGTCAGGTGGTGATGCTTAAAACATCCCAGACACTAAATACTCCCTTTGCCACAGTGCTAAGCACTGAGCGAAGAGGTTTACACACATTTTTTCCCTTTAATGCTCCCTTTCACCTGACTGTCCCTATTTTACACAAAAGCTCAAAAATTTAAACTCTTTGGTCATACCTGTTGTATATGAGAGGGAATGAAACTGTTATCTGTGACCAGGAAACATACCAACGTAATGATGAGAACAGGCGAGGGCCCTGATGCACCGCCACAGGCGGGCACTCCTGGTCTGACTTAGCAGCAGTGTGCACCGGGCGAGTTATTTCAGTTCTCTAGGCCTCGTTTTTCTGAGACGGAAAATGGGGACGACGTTAGCTACAAGATTAGGGAGGACTAAACAGGATCGTGGACTGCTCTGGCTAATGCCTAGTACATGGCAAGCGCTCAACAAAGATAAGGGTTCCCTTATCTACTCCAACCAAAGTGATCTTCGACAACACACCATGAACGTGAAATGCTCTCCTTTTCCCTCGGAAAGCAGCAGAAAATCAGCCACGGTCTGAATTCATCAAACTTGTCAAGCTGTTCAACGTCCATTATTCTTTTTTATTATATTTAAGGCACTTAAAATAATCTCTCAGTGATTTATTCTCCTTTTAACTAGATGCAGTAATTAGAATATCTTTTATGATACAGGAGAGTTTTCATTTCAGTCAAGGTGTTACTGTTTTAGAAAGCCACCATTCACTGAAGAATATTACAACTCAGAAACTAACTGCTTTTATTCTCCTTCTGAATAGAAGCACAAACACAAAATGAGGGTACATCGTGTGTTTCTACAGCTGAAAGACGAGAATGCTCAAGCATGCAGGAGCCAATAATTCCCAAAATACCTTTCATGAACCGAAAAGCCGATATGTATGTTGCCATGGCATTCAGCACAATTAATACACTTGAAATTTGGATTATGTATGGGGAAAAAAGTATGTTAAGTTTTTTTTTCCTTCCCATAATACTGGCATTTAACCATCTAAAAAAAAATCATCGCAATATATATTCCCCAGAAGGGAAAAATGAAGGACAGCAAAAAGTACAGCATACATTCAGGATCCAAAGCAAATACAGAAATTACATGTTCTCACTCGTCGCGTGGAGGTTTGCTGCACCACAACTCGGTCACACAAGCTGTGAGCACCGACTACACGCGTGTCAAGGCTCCAGCCCTGCCCCTCTCATTCGCTGGCTGGGTCGACCTCGAGTAGGTCATTTAATTCTGCTGGGACTCAATTTCCTCAATTGTAAAATGATAACCTCAATGATAATATTTATTAAGCACTTCCTGTTGTACGAGAACTGTTTAAAGTACATCTGCATGTTTATGCCCTCATTTAATCCTCACAACATCACTAAGGAGCTGAGTATTATTATTATGGTCTCGTTTTCAAGGAAAGGAAAATGAGTCACAGAGAGGTTAAATAACTCATTCTAGAGCTGATGCGAAGGACTGTGCCTTCCTGCCTTACCCATGTGAGGCTTAGACATCCCTTAAAAGAAAAAATCCCAGGATTCCACGCTTGGCCTTTTGGAGACGTTTTAAAATACTTATTTCTATAATTTATCTGTATATCTGCCAGTCTTCATTGTAAGTGTCTTCTGGTCAGATCCTAATTATAACATTTTTATGCACACCTACCACTAATGAGCACCAAATTCTGTGAGTATGTTATAAGCATACTCAATGCTTCGTAAGTAAATTCCTAAAGGCAGTAACTGAATCTGTATGAGGCAGAAATTAATCACCTGTTGCCCTGGGCTCCATAATCTAGTACTTGAGAAAAGCCAACATATACACCCAATAGTCAACTCAAGAGGCCAGAATAAGCAAAAAAAGACGAGATGGGTTCTCAGAGAGCTAATACGGGTTTTGATGACATTAAAACTTAAGTATATTTCTACAGAACTCCTCCGGTAGGTTAAGATAATTCAAACACAGGCATGTGCTGTACAGGAGTGTGCATGTGATACACTGTCAGAGGTAGCAGAGAGTCCTGATTACACACAGTGACTCCAGAACCAGCCTCTTCACGCTCAAGCCTGGGTTCGGCCAATTAAGAGCCCAGGACCTTGGAGAAATGTCTTAGCCTCTATGTGCCTCCATTTCCTCCTCTGCAAAACAAGGATAATAACAGCTGCTACGTCACAAAATGGTTATGAACTTATATGGATTAAGCTTGGAACTGTGCTTGGCACATAATAAGTGCCGCCTAACCAAAACCAATTATGAATATTGTGTGTATGTGTGCACACGTACAGTTCTCCTCCACATTAGTACATGTATGTCGTTTTGTGATCATTTACAACCAAATAGTTTTGTCCTCCAGTCAAGCAACAGGTGCCGAGGAAATGCGCTCTTGTTGTCCAACTCCGCGCTGAGCTGCTCCGCTTTTTCATTCACCTGTCTGGTGAAGGATGATGAAATGACTGCCCTGGGCCAGACAGTGTGCTAGGAGCGAGGGATACAGCAATGACGAGCGTGGGGGACAGAGGTCCCTACGCCACAGCAAGGTAGGCTTTACCACTAACCTCACCCAAAGGCTATTTTTTTCATAAGTTAAGAGTTCCTCGGGACTGCACATTCCTCGCTGTTTTTATTTCTATTGGCTTTTTAAATCCAACATGACCTCCTTAATAAAAAAAAAAAAGACATTTTAACAATTTAAAATACAGATGTCAAAACAAGGATAACTATGGATTAAAGGTTTAAAGGTAAAAAAAAGAGGCATGATGAGCAGTTCCAAAACACAAACCTATTTTTACTGTATTTGCACAGTCAACATTTACAAAAATATCTTCATTGTAAGCAATAATAACAAGGATGAAAGTGACTAACAACAAAGCAGAGCTAAGTGAGTCTGTGGTGCTTATATTTCTATTTGTTTTTCACTAAAAGGGGGAGCCTGGGGAAGGCATAAAGAAGGATAAAGTCTAACTTTTGAGAGTCTGCAAATAAGTCCCCCAAATTAACCATATGCACAGCATGTTCCTCTGATCAAGTATCAGCAACCAAGCGTAGGTGAGAAAAATAATAAATTTTCAGCTTTGAAGGCTGTAATAATATCACCATTATAATTCATCCCAATATATCAACACAGGCTTTACATTAACAGCCTTATGTTCAAAAATAGACATAGCGCCACCATAACATTTCATACTTTCAGTGTTTGGAAAGAATGTCAGGGAAAGCTCTCAGCACGTGTTTCCATCAATCAGAGTAAATGAAGAGGGGGAAGACGGAGAGAAAGAAAGAATCAGAAAGAAAAGCACAGATCCTGCACTGTGTGGGCTGAGGGAGGATCATGTTCCAGCTCCCGAGGAGAAACATTCTCCAAAGTTCTGTGCCGCTTCCAGACGTCTTCCCAACAGCTGTTGAGTCACCAGCACTTTGAAACAGACAGAGCTTTACTACAAATCCACTCTCACAGTCTCTAAATTTCAAACATCTTCTTTGCTGAGACAAGGCAGACCGTACTGCCATCTAAAAATGCACTTCAATTTAATTGCACTTTTTCTACTCAATGTTATCAATGCTGTCTTTTAAAAATATAATGGTATAAAATAATATTCTATGAGAAGATTCCTAAAAGGCTATGGCTGAATGCCTTTCAAAGCCGTATCAATTATATTGTGAATACAAATTCTGACAAGCCGACATTAGTGCTTATATTCACAGGAAAACATTCTGATGGGTTGAACTGGTCAGTTATTTTGACAAAATGTATTAAAATGTCTAGTGTTTTGACATCCTGTAGATCTAGTCAATATAGCTATAGAGCCAGCCATCTGCAACTACCCTTGGTGTCTATTTATACCCACTGTGTGAAGAATTTAAGGATTAGAAGCCCTCCTAAGAAAGGGAATTCAAAGAAAAAAACAGGTGCAAACTTCCCTTACAAAACCCTGTCCACACCTAAATTTTCCAAGACATTTACCAAACATTTCCTACACTATATTTTTGACGCCCTGTTTGAGCACTGAGAGAAAACTTTTGCCCAGGGAAATGCAGCTCAGCCAAAAGAGGCTTAAAAACAATGCTATAAAACCCTTGCTTTGTGACCTGCTGCTCTGGACCCAGACCTCTCTGGAAAACAAACTGTCATTTGCGCAGTGCTTTGGTGATGTATAAAAACAAGGACGAGACATAAAACAACAACCCTGCTTCGTGGATTTAGACTAGAATTTAAATCGCCACTCAATGTCGTAGTGCTCGTACTCTTTGCCACGCAACCGGGGTGGGGTGGGGGAAGAAAGAGGGTTTGTGGCCTCAGCCCACCCTCCTGTGTTGAGAACCTCATGATCTGTGTGTTCTGATGAAGCACTTACAACGCTCAGTGATTTTATGTCTGAGTGATGCTTAAAAATGTGAACATGTAAAACTCAGGACAGTATCTGAATCCCAATTTCTTGATATAGAAAACATGGGAAATGATTTGCTTAGTTTACCTTAACGATTAACATGTGATTTATTGCTTTGTTTTCTGAACATTCAGAAAGGGGATCCTGGGGAGGAAGACACTCCATCTAGGTGGTAATCTTTGTTTAGGCGGCAAACTCCCAGCAGCTGTCAGCAACTTAAATGATTTGTAAGATAACTAGATTCGGTGGCCAGACACAGATCTATCTTGCCCAGGGATGGACCAGAATACAGGTGACCCTTGAGCAATGTGGGGGGTCAGGGGTGCTGATCCCCATATAAAAATTCGTGTATAGCTTTTGGCTCCCCCAAAACTTTGTTGCCCCTTGGTGTCCACGGAGGACTGTTTCCAGGAAGCGTGCAGGAAACAATTCCCAGGGATGCTTAAGTTCTCTGTGTATAGTGCTGTAGATCGATGCACACAGTCAGCCCTCCACATCCACGAACTCCCAGCTGCGGAAGGAATCCTATACAGGTATTGACCGGAAAAAACTCCGCATGTAAGTGGACACGCGCTGTTCAAACCCACGTTGTTCCAGGGCTGACTGTAAATCTCTCTGGCTCCTGAGGCACACCAGCACATGCTGGGCAAATGAATATTAACCCTGAATGCTTACACTGTCCTCAGTCCTTGTTCCAATCTTGAGAACATCTTTTTTTTTACTCAATATAAAACTACTAAACCAATTGTGGAACAGCTTTCAGTCCCTTGTCATAAATTATTCCTTAGTCCTGACTCAGGTGAGTCTTTCAAAAACCAAGAACGATAATCAGAGAATAATCGAGCCCAATAAATCATGCACTTTTCTAACACAGCCAATACAGTAACTGTGGGAACAACTCTTGGTTTCTAGAAGTAAACACTATTCATTGATCTCACGCTATCTTTTCTTAGTCACACATCAGGGGAGTCACTCTTTTCCAATTTGTGTTTCTGAAAGTGTATAAAAGAAGTGCTATAGGAGAAAATTACTTTCATAATTATTTTAAAACTTTTCTCCGACATAGTACAACTCAACTTGATTACTTTCCTAACTTCAACATTCCAACATTCAAAAGCATATTCTTCTGGACTCCTCAGAGACCCTGATTTTATGTGTAGTATAACAACCCTTGCTCTACTTATTCCAGTTTCAGACCCCCTAATCTCACTTCTGACACTGTGTTCCCCCTTGCCGATCAGGACCACAGGACACAGTGGTGATACCTTACTGAGCGACAGTCAATTAAGTGGGGACAAATATTTCAGTTACACCATCTTCGCTGGTGAAATTACACAGGCCAGAAATTTGGTCTTGTGTGTGTGTTATAAAATGCCACGTATACTGACTGTGTTATATAAATAATGAAAATTAAATTACAGGATTTTAGGGAGACATTCCAAGCAATCCATTTTACTGCCAACTACACTGGGCTCATGACCAGCTGTGGAGAAAAGAATGTCCCCCTCCTCTTAAATCTTTATGTATTCATTTTCATTGATTCCAGTAAAACTGGACTGAATCGGGTGGCCATTATGCCCAACTTTCTAAAATACCTGAACCAAAGTCATTACGCTCGTCCCCCCAAACCTTTGTTTACTGTTTAGTGCTGCACGGATTTGAATGAAACGTCTGTTCTCCCCTCACTTCCATGTGACTAAACGTCGGCGCCAAAACCATCTTCTGTAGACGTTAAGCTTTCACACTTCAGACTCATCCTCCCCCTCCCTGATGTGGCACGTGGAATCAATCACAGCTAATATCGTTAGTGTTTTTCCCTCTCAACGGGTCCCACTGCAGCCAGTGCTCTTTATGGATTATCTCATTTGCTTCTCACAAACCTATCTATCAGGTAGACGCAACTACTGCTGCCATTTCCCAGATGAACAAACGGAGACTCAGAGAGGCAGATTACGTCTCCAGCGTCACACAGCTGCCGCGCGGGAGGGTCAGGCTTCAGACTTCCCCGTGTGACTCTGGAACACAGTCTCAGAACCTACTGCCTCTGAGCCTACGACCGGTATCGGGCACAGGCACAGCTGTCCTGCTTTCTGTGTCCTCGAGCAATCCCCAGTGTTCCTTTGACTCGCTGCTGCTCTTTACCTCTGACGAGTTCTTCCCTGCCTCCCCTGCACACAGATCAACCTTGCACTGCACACTTGCCAAGTTACTTGCCTCAACTTATTTAAAATATACTTCAGAATATCTCCTCCTCCCCCTCCTCCTCAAAAGCCTAGGGAAAAACGAGATGAGGAAAATCAGGTTTAAAAGAAAAAGCACAAAAAACAACAACAAAAAGAACAGCTCCTGGCTTCGACTTGTTCTGGTAAGACAGGAAAAACTGTATTTTCTATGCCGAGTTAAGTCCTAGGGTGTTAGACTAAACAACATCAAATGGCAATCATCGCTTCAGCCAGCTCGCAGGAAGTTCACGGTGACGTACAAATACCTGAAATCCAGAGGGAATTCCTTAACGCCCTTCACTCCCACAGTCACTCACCGAGGGCTTTCTCTGTGCAAAGGTGCCCCTCCTTAGCCCTTGCAGACACTGTGTCCTATTTCCCCCAGCACCCCGACTCCTTTATCCAGCTCCAGCCGAAGCCCTGTGAAAGCGTTTTGAGGTCAGGAACTATTTTGTGCCCATCTTTTTATTCCTAACAGAAACTAGCAGAGTGCTCTATGCTAGTTTGTACTCAGAAATGATGTTTGAAAATCAATCAAATGGAATTTCTGTTACATGGAATGTAGCTTATGAATAAAATTAAGGTCACTAATATATTATAAATAATTTAGGTTTAATCCTGACATTTATGACATGGAAAAAAGACTTTACACCCATCTTAGAAAATTAGCTCCTACACTTGTCAGCCCCAAGATTAATTTACTTTAAAATAAATTAACTGGGAGCCTGCGGCCAATTTTTCAATGCTAAAGAGGCATTTCTTGAGTAATTTCATTTGTGCTACTAATGCCACCTTAAACTATCAGTTTTTGTTTTGTTTTGTTTAATCACCGAGATGAGAAAAGTGCCGGCCACAGGACATGCCGGTGCTGAACCTGAAAACGGCGCTCAAAGGAAACACACGGTACCAGTAAGACCGTTTTTGTACATCGCTCACTGGGCCAAATGCCACTGACTGGGTGGCTGCGGCCCAATCGGCGTGAGCTGCTGCCGTGCAAACAGCTGCAGAGCCCCGGCTGCACCGCAGCCTCTCCACTGAAGCTCATTTCATCCATTGTTACACATAATATGATCTAGAGGAACACTTAGAGGATCTCATAGAAAGTTTAAATGTTGTTTGATGAGAGTCATTAGATATTTAAATCAGAAATGAATGGCATAGCAAGAGGAGCAATCACAGTGCACGCAGAGCAGAGCACACAACTTCCGGGGTTTTCTCTCCCCTTGTTCACTGCTCGTATTTGTGCTCGCGTAGGTCACATGAAGATCACAAACCACAGAGGCAGCAAATGCCATAGGTGTCAAATCCTGTTTCAGGTATGTGTGCATGTAATGTCCCCCGAAAAGAATCTCCACTATTTAGTAACCCAATGGAAGTTTTCACATGAAAAGGCATAGATCATTTATATAAGAGTAACTCAGAGACTTCGGCAAAATTCCATATTTGCCATCAACCAAAATACTTGAATAATTCTTAAGAAAATAACATCACATATGGCAGTCACTTAATGTCCTCTTTTGGTGGTTTTGTTGCCTGGACTTTGTTCACGTAACAATGTTTACTTCTAATTAACCCTTAAGATCAAGACCCTCACGGTGTTAACAGGAGAGAAGGCAGAGCAATATGGAATGTCTGACCGTGCCTTCCGTAAAGATACCCTTCAATGCCCAAGAGCACTGGTTTAAAACTGCGCTTCCCAACCAGGTGTACGGAAAGGGTGCCCTGAATACGCAATGAGACAGGATAAACATCAAACATCAGACGTCTTCCTGAGAGCTTCAACTTCATGAATATTTTTTGTACCAGCATGCAAACAAATCTCCAGCTTTGGGTGGCAACTTTCAGCCAAGTCCCCAAGTTCCCTGTGTTTATGTATTTACTCTTTGTCTTTAGTTTGGGTGGAAAAGTTTACAAAGCCCTACAGTGTATTGTGTACACAGTGGATCAGTAAATATCAAGAATGAGTAGTATGGTATATCATAATATTCAAGGCTTTTGGTGTGGGGAAGCTAGTGTCTGCTCTCAGCATATGTAGATAATATGAAGGACTTAAAAGCTGTATTAAATATGCTAAGCCTCACAGAAGCCTAGGACGTTATAACCTTAGATAATATCAAACCCAATCCAATTTATTCATTTCCTTTATTTACAGAGAAGTAAAAAAAGAAAAAAAGGAAGGGAAGGAGGAAAGAGGGACGGAGGGAGAGAGGAAAGGAAGAAGGAAGACAGGTAGTTAAGTCTGATCCTAAAGTATACTGAAATCATATTATTAAACAAATTTTTGAAAAGATGTTTTTTAAATTATAGTTAGCTGATAAATAATAACAAAATTTGTTAAATATAAAATAAAACAAACTGGTTCAGAATTTTAAAACAAGATTTACATAGCATCTTTGATAAAAGGAAACTAAACTTGGCCTAACATATTGAGAAGACAGAATCCTAATTTCACTTTAAAGGATTACAAATGTTATACATTAAAGTCTTGTGGGTAATCCAATTACATTCTGTACTTAACCATATCAGCAAAATTTAGAAATGTAATCTTCTATTCTTTTAATTTTAGTGTGGAATGTGGTTGAGAGGAGAAAGCAGGGCATCTATCTGGGAAGCAGGAAAAGATGGTAAGGGGTATGCTACCAGTTTTATTAATTAAAGGTACACATTGAATTCAACTTCCCTACAAAGTCTTCCCTGTTTATAGTTAATAAAATCAGTCGTGTCTCCGTCTGTAATCCTACAGCATTTGAAATCCTTATCACATTTTCAATATTCTGCCTTATATCTTCATGTACTCCACTTTAAATTAGGCAAGTCACTTATAAGACCTTTCGAAATACGATTTCTGGTTTGTAAAACTGAAATAGTCAAGCTAGTTTCGAGGATCAGAAAGATTACAGTGGATCTGTGAAGGTGCCCTGGAAGTTCCATGAAAAGCACGGTCACCATCACACTCTTCCCGGCAGGCCCCGAGCGGGGTGGCCACCGAGCAGGGCGGCCACCGAGCAGGGCGGCCACCGAGCAGGGCTGCACTCACAGCCCCGAGGGGCGCCACACAGGGACCTGGAGCAGCCTAGAATGTGAACTTCACATCCAGGCCCCAAAACAGACCTTCACATATATTGACTCCTTAATCATGTTTGTGAAACCAAAGTAAATTCTTTAAAAAAAAAAAACCCTAAATCGAAAAGCTAATATCAAACAGTTTACATTAGCCGACGAACAGGAGGGGCTGCCTCTGACACAGAAATCTGATGAGTGAAAGGGATCAGCAGCAGGGTGTTTCCTTCTCTCTCTTTGTTCCACTCAGAAATCCAGGGGCTTGACACTGAACTGCAGGTGATTTTTCCCTGAAGCACACTCATGCTTTGGTTACTTTTACATACTTCAAAAGGAGAAAGATGTTTTGAAGAGCTAGCTCTCCTTTACATTTCCTATCCAAATTGTTTTTGTCTTTTTAATGAACTTGAACTTGAGAGGCAAGTGACTGACTAGCTCAGCCAGCACAGGCTGGGGAGTTAACAACGATTTGTTCTACCTGAAAGCTCAACTCACAAAACGCACCCTGGAAAGACAGAAAACATCATCCTACAAATTCAAACAATCCACATACTAACTACTAAAGCTGCTTCTCCAGCCAGGGAAAGCCATCAGTTTGACTGTCTGAGCTACATGCAACTCTGCAGCAGAGTAAGGGTTTTTTTAAATTGATTTTAGAGAGAGCGAGAGGAATGGGGGGAGAGACAGAAAGAGAAACAACGGATTTGTTGTTCCATTTATTTATGCATTCATTGGGTTGATTCTTGCACGTTCCCTGACCAGGGGTTGAACCTGCAATCCTGGTGTATCAGGACAACGCTCTAACCTACAGAGTCACTCAGGCAGGGCTGTGAGTTTTCAAATGACTTTTGGTCACTAGTGTATCTGTATATCCAGGGCACAAAACACAGTAATTCAACATCTCAATAGATGGGCAGAAATCATACACTGGTAAGATTTTCAGAAACTTCATTTTTATCTAACAGAAAAACATTTGGAGTGGAGAGTTGATTTGATAATATTGATGTTGCAGACTTGTAAAAAGGATGAATCTCGGAAAAAGGATGAATATTTGTAAAAAGGAAAAATACCCATTGGATATTTTATGTATATTATACACATTCTCATCAAAATTGTTGTTATCCAGTTCTTACAACCATCAGAATTAAAGCTATAAAACTCAGTTTAAACTGAGGTAGAGAAAAGGCCCTAATCCTTACTTCTCAATATGTTATATCAAATGTCTTTTAGTAACTGCATTAGAAAGCAATTACAGCTTAATAGCTGTCTAAATCCATTATCAGTGTACATTTAACCTTTCAATATTTAAAGATAATATTTAATTTGAGCAAATTAATGGACTGCCTGTGAGACCAAATACATCTATTTAGTCTTTCTGGTTTTCCATCAACGATATTTCTCTTTAGAGACTGGGTCTTGTGACAAGAAGTCTGGTAAAAATGGAGTTCTTGCTATTTGTAGTTTAAACAGAAATTAATAAATGAGAGGCTAACCTAACCCCCAAATGAGAAGTAATTGTCCTTATTAACCGAGAGTGCCTTCTACCATTAACAAAGCTGCTTTTAATTCTTTGCAGATTAATTTGTATCATTAATAATTAAGTGAGCTTATACACCTTTATCTTCCAATGAGATTTTTTTAAATTCCAAATTGTTTAATCTCTTTGACTTTAAAAGGATGGAGTGGTTTCCCAGAACAGCATTTCTTCCCACAATGCCTTGTTATTTCACGTCCCCCTTTCAAGAACAACAATGTTCAAAAACTATGATAATGGCTTTAGCATCTCACTCGTTTCAGAGACTAGATCAGCAAAAGCACCACTGTAAAAAGAATGTAGCATAATTTCCCAATAGTATTATAAATAATAAACACATACGTAGATATTAAATTAACATAGTAGGTCTTCAGATAACATTAGGCAGATGCAAATCCTCCAACTGAACAGGTTCATGTTTTAAAGTCCATTGTATTGAGAATTCCAATGGGAAATTTTTCCATGGTATAATAAATATACACATCTATGTTATCTTTCTTTTCTTAAAAAATAGTTGAAATCAATTACATTGCCCCTCAAGATAAAATTACTAAATCATCTCATGTCATTACTGTTATTCAAGTGCATTAGCATCTACAAATCTGGAAACTGGAGAGAATTTGGTTGGCATTTTGACAGGCTAAAATAATTCTAATGTCAATCAAGTACTTTAAGAATAATTTCAAATTTAGCTTGTCCCCAGTATTTACTGCTTTCACCTCCAACTTAATGTAAGTTCCTGTGGTCCCCGAGTCCAGAAACAAGCTTCTCGTCATCCAAACGCACCTGTCTATGCCCCACCCAACTCATAGCGCATCTTCCACCTCCAGAGACCGCTGGACCCACAGAACCACATCAACACACTATTTTGTTGGAGAAGGTCATCAAAGAGATGCAACTGCCAACTGACCTGTGCGATCGAAGTTATCAGAACCACCTCACTCACTCCCCTGTCCTTGGAATGGAAGTTCTACCCGCCATTCTCATAGCCAGAGCTGTCTCAAGGACACAGCCTTGAGAGAGTGAGGTGTTCACACGTCATCTGCACTGATACGTGACTGAATCCCATTAAGGCCTCTATGTAGACTTCAGGATTCTGGGGGACAGTGTGAAGATTCAGATAAGACTCGTATCTAAGTTCTCTTGCTTGTTGACCCTACCACCACCAGTCCGGAGTGCTCTGCCTCTTCCTCCCATCTCTCCAGAGAACACCAGGGCACTCTGTGTATGGGGGCCAGTTTGTGAACCAACAAATTCTCTTTTGGTCCAACAATGTTCTCCCTTAGAGTTTGTAATTGGTCTGATTTTTAATACTGTGGTGTTATCCAAACCTATGCTTTAAAGTATCCAATATGTTTAAGTTGAACTGAATTAATATTAAAAAATGACCATACCAATCAGAATGATGATTTTTGTTTAGTGTTAATATAGTTGTAAGTATTGTGTACATAGGGAAAATACACTCACATGGTTCAAGAATTAAATAATATATAAAGTTACACATTCAGAAGGCTCATCTCCTACATGCTATTCTTTAATCTTTCCAATCCTTCTCAGGTAATAACCACTTTGATTCTTGTGATTTTTTTAATGCAAATACAACAAAATATTAAATGTATATTCCTATCCCCCCACCTTTGACATAAAAGGTAAATTAACAATTTCCATATTGACATGTCCAGGCGGAACTATCACTTTGAGTTGAAATATTAAAAAACTGCATGAGCTAGTGAAAACTTATATTTCCAACCAAAATGCAGAGGTTCCATATCAACCACTGTAATATCATTATAACTGCCCAATACCTTCCACATCCGAAAATGTCGGAACATATACATTAACGCAACAAAAAGCTAACTTACTAAAAAGTCTAAACTGGAACGTTTCACTTGCAGTTTTCCCACTTATATCTTATTAATTTCAATCACAGATTATGAACTTGGAACAAAATCAAATAACGATAATCTCCCTAGCTATATGTCTACACAATCAACAAAATGATCCAAAACTATTTATTTCCGTACAAAACCTACGAATTTCTCCAAGAGAAAATCAACAGTGCCAGAGCCACATATCCTTAGGGCACAAAATGCACATGGGTAAGTCTGAAGGGTGGCCTTTGTTCTCAATACATGATTTTAGGCCAACCAAAATGAGAAATATTGACTCATTAAAATCCAGATTGCTATTGTCATTATTGTTGTTAGGCAAAACTTCCATCCAAAGAGATCAAGCCACAGCTTGTCTCTTTGGAAGGATGTGATTATTCTGATTTAGGGCACTTCTAAGTGCACAACAACTTTATTGTCATTATTCACCGAAGTACCTTAAACACATTTTAATATTTATGTTTTGAGAATTGGTTGCCCATATGGCTCTTAATGACAGGTAAAAAGAGAGATGGCTAAAGAAAAAAACAGTTTTTTGAAAGAGAAGGCAGGAAAATTATTGAATAGAGATTTCTGGATAAACAGAAAAGTCTGTATTGTATGTTGCCCTTCTGCCCCACCTCACCCCCCACCCCTGCCAAAAAAATTAGCATGATCAAAGCAACTACCAAAACATGCCAAACTCCAGTCACTCAACTATAAGATTGTCAACATCAAAGCCAAATAGAATGAGTTCCCCAAAGCAAAAGAAAACAGTAATTGTTAGTTAGACTTCCGCTTGTGGCCATCAGAAATGTTACCTTAATTTGGCCTTAATGACCTATAATCACTTTTAGCATATGGCTTTTAAGACTGCTATTATTCAGCCTGATCTATGGCAATAATGGAGCAGAAGAGAACTGTGGTATAATTAAAATAAGTTCCTGTAAAAGTGAAATACATTGTATGTTGCTAATATGTAAATGACTAAATAACTTAATTAGGTGAAATGAAGGCACTTATAAACAGATACTTAAACCAAATCATGATAATATTGTGTATATGAATATATTCTTTAAAAATATTTTTAAAGAATTAACTAAACAATAGGTCAAAGAAATACAAAGACACTAGGATCTATAAAATTACACTGGCTAACATTGGCTCCTGCATGTAAACTGATAAAACAAAATCTAGATTATGTCTAGCTATCAAAAATATCACAAATGGCATGGGATATTTTTCTTTTTGGAAAAAAAACTTACTTTGGTAGCCATTAAATATAACAATGACCTAGTTCCTTAATTTTGGTTCCAATGTTTACTTTTCAATACATATTTTCTTTTATTAATAATTGATGGATAATTAAGGATAAAGGCTCAAATCTCCATACATAGCCAGAGTTAAGATTATACTAGAGGATGGTTTGAAATAAATAAATACATGAATGAATGAATGAATGAATGAATGAATCTTTTACTGTTCTGGGTTTTGCTACTCCGTAAGCGTAAATAAATAAGGCATAAGATTACATGGAAGCACTTTTCTGGTTGTACCAGGGAAAACACGGACGTTACAATTCACCCAAAAAGGCTGCTTCCTGAGCAAGACACAGCAGCAGACGAGCACAGCGGGGAGAGTATGAAGTGCACGTGTGGGGCCTTGGTCCCAAACACAGCTGCTGGGTCTAATTTTAGGCCGACTGGCCTTGCCACTGTCTCTTAACAAGGAAAAGTTCCCCGCTGAATATTAGAAGCGGGGAAAAAAAGCACATAATAATGTTCGTTAGTTAACTTATCTACACCACTGCTGCTGTCTCATACAGAAAACATGTAATGCGCCCTGTCAGGGGGAAGAGCTTAGCCAGGGCTGTGAAGGATGTTTCGGTTAAGGGGGCTTTATTCCAAAAGAAATGGCCCACAATGACCCAGAAATACACGGGCCCATATAGACATTCATGCAGCAAATAAGAACTAGTGATCTGTTCAATAAAGGAATCAAATACTTGTGAGCACCCCAAATACGAATGTACCTACATGAAATCACAGGTTTTCCTCAACCCTGATAACAATATTAGCTGCTCACACCCCTGAGGTGTCACTACGTGCGAACCGCGGGCTCACTGCCATGCTGGACGAGCTCATCTGATCTCCACAAGTCTGCAAGGCAAGTCCCACAACTAGTATCACCCTGTAGATGAGGAACCTCTATCAAAAGTTATCTATCTCTTCAGCATTTAGGCAGCCGAGGTGTGTGAACACTTACCAATATGTATTCTCTGATTTTGCTTTAACCATCTCTTTAAGAAAACTATAAATATAAAAATTTTGGCATAATCTCATATACTCCCAGACCCTTAAGTAAATGAAGCAAAATACTTTAATTAAGCTTTTCAAGAGTATTTGCACCAAGCATCACAATACAGCATTTGAATGCAGATGGGATTAGGTACGAATACACCCATTTTAAGCTGAGAACGTAAGTGGAAAGAAAACACACTTTACACACCTAACTTACTGAACATCCTAGCTTAGCCTGGCCCACCTTAAACATGCTCAGAACACAATACCCAAAACATACGGGGAACACAGCCGACTGTAGAACAATTTTCAACCAGTGTGCCATAAAAGCGTTTAAAACATGCAATAGCTGTTTGTCAGGGTCACCTCTTTTTCCTTGGATTGTCAAATTTAAAAAATGACAACAGCCAACACAACAGCCACCTGGTGTACGTGAACCAAAATTATACCTATTTTTTGTCAGATCAGCAAACCATATATGTTGTTTGGTGTGCCACGGAAAGTTGGTGAAAGTTGGTGATTAGTGTGCGTGTGCCGTGAGAAGGAAAGGGAGAATGTCACTGCTGTGGGGTGCCACTGTTCCCCCTCACGGTGACCTGCCCGACTCCATCCAGCAGCCGGAGAGAACATCCTACCGTGTATCATTAGCCCAAGAAAAGATCAAAGTCTAACATTCAAATGATGGTTTCTACTGAGTGCGGACTGCTTTTGCACCATCGTAAAGTGAAAAAATCCTAAGTTGAACCATCATTTAGTCTGGGGCCATCTACACTACTGTATACAAATTCCCATTATTTTTCAAGGGCACATAGAAAGTTTATAACATTCACAAACTGATCTCTACATCCTTATTCAAAAATTGTATGCAAAATGTTGAATCTTCACGGTGTATGAATTTTCCTATGGAAATGTGTCATATCTTGCATCAGATCCCCAAAGTACTCAGTGGCTCCGAAAATGTTCACGTTCCCTGACTCTCACCCCTGGCCCTGGCCCTGGCCCTGGCCCGGGCCCAGCTTCCAGCCTCCTGCCCCCCACTTGCTCGCATTACTCCACATCTGTGGTTCCAAAGTTCACAACTGCATTCACTTTTCCCTCAGCTGAAACTGCCCTTCAACCGTCTGTCTGGGGACTCCCCATTCATTCCTCAAGGCCCAGTGACACCCAGTCTCCACGAACGGACTTCGGCACTTCCCACCACTCCAGTGGCTCTTCGTCCTAGCGGTGGCCCATACCTACATACCTCTAGCGGAGAACAGTATTTTAAATACATATCCATCCCCCTGATACCAAAAACTGTTATTTATCATCATTTTTGCTTCCTCAATCATTCAACATAGTCCTTCACATATAGTGAAGGCTCAATACATTTACTAAATTAATTGATAAATGAATGTTTAAGTAAAATGCTATAAAATAATCAATTAATGGCTCTAATTAGGTACTATATGACACAAAATTCAACAAGTTAACAATCTTCACCCATAATGATCTTCATACCTAGTGCTTATTTAGTGATCTATTTACATTCATCCTCAATTCCACAAAAATTCTGATCTACTCATCACAAAATTCTCTCACGTATTTTTCTCACAGCTTTCCCTTTTAGCTGTGTTTTAATTTTTAAAGTTTTCTCTGTGTACAAGATAGGCTCACGATTATAATTATTACATGTATTAAATACATAGAAACTATAAAGAAAACAGATACTACCCATAAAAGAAAATGTATGACTGTCCCACTTTTCAAATGAATAAATTCACTCATAGAGACTTAGAGTGAGCCCCCCCAGATCACAGCATCAACAATGAAGGGGGCTGGGAGGGAGGAAGTCCATCCTTTCTTACACTTAGGTCTCAAACACATTTCTCTAGACTGAGGAGCTGCGAGCCGTGACCCACCCCCACCCAGCAACATCCAGCTGCTGCCTGCTCTTGTAAATAAAGTTGCACTGGAATGCAGGCATGGTCTTTGGTTTACTTGCTGCCTACAGCTGCTTTCATGCTACAACAGCAGAATTCAGCACTTGTAACGGGAAAGTGTATGGCCCACAAAGTCGAAAATGTTTATTATCTGGTTCCTTTCAGAAAAAGTTTACTGACCCCTAATCTAGTCTTTCCCTCTAGTGGATCAGAAACATGGATTTACTCTCCAGGTCTTTAACAAAGTAGAATGATTTCTTCTTTCAAGGTAAAGTTCATGCTATACATATAAGAGGTAAAATGGTAAAATTCATAATACATATTAGCATGAGTTTTTTTTTAAATTTTAGCTTTACAAAATCAAAATCAGAATGTATATTTAAGCCAGAATGCCCTGCCAATAATCTAAGCATTTAGTATGAGTGCAAGAGCCAGGGAAGGCCCTGGGGAAGCTCTGGACAGAGAGGGTAACGCGCCAGCGCTTGCACAGCCCCCTCCCCACATCCCGTTCTGGTCTGACCCAACTCACCCAAACGACACTGCCTAAATTTCACTTCCACTTTCCTGATTCTTGCTATAACCAAGTACCAACAGAATATTTATCTAGTTAATACTTTTCTTTGTAAATAATTAACTTAAAAAGTAAACATAGTCTTCTAAGAATAATACCTATAAATCCAGGCCTAGTTGTACTAGTTACTTTTTCCTCTAAAACATTCAGTTATAGATGTGTATCAATAGATAGCCAATCAACCAAACACAGTAATTGAAATTTAAAAAGTTTGTTTTACAAACTCCAGCTAATTAAAAAGAAACAACACATCAACAATTGAATAGTACATAGTGTCACTTCTCAGAGAACTCAGTTAACATTGTAATTCTTTAACTTTTATCATCCATAAACTCTAAGACCTTCAAGCGATACTCTGGGGAATAAAAGACTCGGTGAATAAAAAGCTTGATTCACGCCCTGACCGACCAGTGTGGCTCAGTGGGCTGGGCATCACCCCACAGAGTGAAAGGTCCCCGGTTCGATCCCCAGTCAGCGCACACGCCCAGGACGGAGGTTTGGTCCCTGGACACGGCACACACAAGAGGCAAACAATCAATGTTCCTCTCTCACATCAGTGTTTCCCTTTCTTCCTCCGTCCCTTCCCTAGTCTCAATAAATAAATAAATAAATGATTTTTCAAAGAGCTTGATCCATAATGAAATGTCAACAATATCATGTCCCTTCTAGAACCTAATGTGCATATTATATAAAATAATATATGTGAACAAACTCTGTGAACTGTACTCACTATAATAATTTGTAAGAGTTTGTCCAGAGAAGAACCAAGGCAGAAGACAGGGAACAAGGTCTGCTCTTGGAGTTCAAACACTTAGGCTAAACCTAGGCTCCGCCCCCATGACCTCTATGGCCTTGGACAAGTCAGGGGATTCTCTGAGTCAGTTTCTTCTTCAGTGAGTTGGGAATGACCAGGGCTTTATCTAGGATAATGACATAAGATTGCCTGACATGTGGTATCAGTAAGGGTGAGTTCTCCATTCCTTGATTTGCACTGGTATTTTATCCTGCAATAAATGTACATGCAAGATACATGTGAAAATGCAAAAAAAAAAAAATAATGTGAGCATAAGAAATTTATATGACCTTGAAGATCCAATAAATGCACACAACAGGAAAAAAATTTAGTGGTTTCCAATAGCAACACTGTGACTAAAGTTAAAATGGTGCATGGTCCCATCTATCATCCCTCTTAATCAGCATATTCGAGTTGAAATACATACATGTTTATTGAATTATTTATTAAATAAAGCCAGTACTTATTGAATCAAAAGAAGTCTTAATTTAGATCAGGAGATCAAAGAAAGCCTTAATAAGTAAATAGCATTTCAGATGAGATCTGAAAAGAGTTAGCCAGCAAAGGGTTAAGGGAGAAGGGCTCCACAGCGTGTGCAAAGGCCCCAAATCAAGGAAAAGCCTGGCAAACTCCAGAACCTAAAAGAAGTCCAATACAGCTTGAATGTAGAGAGCAATAGCAGAAAAAAAAACAAATAGATTCTGGAGGTACCTTAAAATATGTTAAGGAGTATAGAGAAGTTATTCTTAATGCTAAAAGTATTTATAATAGTGAAAAAACTGAAGTTGGGAAATAAAGTGCTCTGTTTGATATTTCTTTCAAAATCACTTTGGCTGCTTTGGAATACAGCTTCGAGAGGAAGAAGTAGAAATGTGGAGAGTAGTTAGGGAGCTACTCAAGTACACCAGACAAGAAATTAAGGTGCCTTGATCTTGACGAGCAAAAGCAGAGGTAGAGAACAGAACTCCAGGATGATTACATAGGGAGAAAGTAAGAGAAAAAAAGGGGGGCAAGGTCCAGATCTTGGTTTAATCAAATAGGTGCATGCTGATGCCATTCCTATGATATAGAAAACTAGACGAGGCATATATTAAGGGAAGAGGAAGAAACTGAATACAAAAGACTACTGGCTCTGAAAACTGACAATAGAAAGAACAAATGGGACTAGAAAAAATATCTATAAGAACTGTTACATTGGAAATAAACAAGGTGCCTTAGGAAGAAAATAGACATGAGAATAATGGTAGAAAAGTACTGATTGCCTACTATATGTTAGACATGGGTTAAGTGCATGACATATTATCTTAATTGAATCCCCCCAAAACCCTGTCTCCACCTATTTTACAATAAGAAAACACAGTCACACTGCTAGTAACTGGATGATAACCAACCCAATTTGATTCTAGATTGAGGCATTATACCATGCTACCTCTGAGCAGCAGATGAAAAGAAGCCCAAGTAAAATCCCCAAGAAAGCCCAATATTTATAGTTTAGGCAGAAGAACAGCCAGCAAAAAAGACACAGAAAAAATGGAGAAACCAGATGCACAGAATTTGCACCAAAAATAAACATTTTTCTCAAAAAGTTGCTGAGAGATTTAATGAAATAGTATCACTAAATATCAAAAGAGAAAGAGAAGGCAGGGGAAAAGCTAGATGTCCTAGAAAGGAATGGCAGTTAGAGTGACAGCAGACTTTTCATGAGTGACAATGGAATTCAGAAAAGAAAACAGTAGAATAAAATATCACAGTAATGAGAAAAAAAATGTAACCTGAAATTGTGTATACTGCAAAATTATCTTTTGAGACTATCAGGAGATTCTTGATAAAAATACAAAGATGACCTCCAATATCCCTATACCTACAAACTTCTAAAGGATGTATGTACTTCACCAAATATAAAAACAATCCTGTAAAGAAAAGCTAAGATGGCAGAAAGTGTGGAGCAAAGAAATTAGTAAGCCAGAAAATCTACGCATTGTCTACAAAACAATCATATCTAATCTGTAGAAAATATTTTAAAGCTCAAAACAAAAAAAAAATACTCCAAGTAGGAAGAGGGTTAATGGAAGGACCAGTATTTCATGAATTAAAATTGTTTCAAAAAAGAGTTAAGACTATATATGCATAATAAAATATCAAAGGTAGCCACTAAAAGAACAGAAATAAATTCCAAATAATGGGAGGGGAAAATGAAATAAGAAACAAACAAAACCTCAATCAATTTCTTTAAAGGAATGACAGGAAGGGAAAAGAGGGTATGGGAAGCAATACAAGTGGAAATCAAACATTCAGAAGACAGTAGTCAGAGAGCGACCACACTGTGCAATTCCAAGAGGCACTGCTACAACCCATGCAAGTGGCCTGAACTGAAGTACAAAATATGTGAATAGATGTAAATGACTTCATATTATCTTTTAGATTAAAATTAAAATCCATTGAAGACATGAATGGGTTGAAAATAAAAGTTAAAAAAGTAGACACACTAGACAATTAGCCTAAAGGGAAGTGGGATACCTATACTAATAACAGAAAAATATATACTTTAAGGCAAAGAGCAGAAAGGGGGTGAGTACATACAAAGTGATAAAGGATTTAATTTACCAGGAAGATCTAGTAATTCTATACCTGAATGCATATAATTTCAAAATGTATAAAGCCATAACAGCACAGGGAGAAGTTGGCAAAGTCACACTCAGGATTATTTTAGTCCACTTCTCTCAATGACAGATACGTCTGGCAGACCCCTCACCACCGAAAGAATAACCATTAGAAAAGGTACAGATGGTTGCAAGAAACGATTAATAAGCTTAAATTTCTGGACACATACAGACCCTTCAAGTCATATACATTCTCCCCAAGTACACAATGAAAGTTATAAAAACAGATTAATTAAAACCTATAATAAAGCAAGTCCCACAAGAACCAAAGAATTATTGTCACATGAAAATAGTTCTCTGACAACAAATTAATTACATTAGAACTCGATAATAAAAAGAATGAATGACATTCATTTATAAAATTTCTAAGTCACCAATAAATATTGAAAGGGTCGAAGGTGAAATCATATTGGGAATTTTAAAATACTTATAAATAAAATATAATGAATGTGTTACATATTAAAATCTATGGAGCAGAGTGACAGTCATACATTGAGGGCATTTCATTCCCTTAAGTTCTTACATTAAAAAAATAATAATAAATGATGACAACATAACAAATTATGTGGCCAGCTGAAGAAGTTAAAAAAAAATCAAAATGAACCCAAAGCAGAGAAACCAGGCGACAATGAAAGATTAGAAATCAACACAGAAAACACACACACACACACACACACACACACACACACACACACAAATCCACAAAGCCAAGTGCTGATTGTTTTTGAAAAGACTAATAAATGAGAAAAACTTCTAGTGATCTTGATCAACAAAAATGCAAATCAAATCAGTAATGAAAAATGAAAGTTAATTATATAGTCAGCAGAGATTAAAAAGCTAATAAGGGAATACCATGAACAACTTTATGGCAATCAATTTTAAAACTTATATAAAATGGAAAAAGTATATATCACATATAATTTTATTTGTGCATAAAAATTTTAAAGTACCTGGAAAAAAGTAAAACTCTCATTCTTAATACTTTAAAAATTTTTATCAGTGGTTTAAAATTTTCTCACACCAGGCTCAGATATACAGACAAGTTTTACCTAATTTCAAGAAATAAATTATTTCAGCTTTATACAGACTCTTCCAGAGAAAGGAGAGTGGAAATATTCTTTTATTCATTTACAGGTCAGTATAACCGTGTGGCCAAAACCAGACAAGGACAGTGAGAGAAGAAATATTATATACCAATCTTAGTTCCAGAAATAGATGCAAAATACTCAAGAAAATAACAGAAAACAGTCCGGAATATTATTTTTTAAAGAATAATAAAAATATATCACAATCATATTAGTTTTATCTAAAAAAGACAAAGGGAGTTTACACAGGGAAAAAATATAAGTGTCACTGACAACATTAAAAGAGTAAAGGACATTTTTTAATCATAATTTAAATATATACAGAGAAAGCATTGTCTATAATTCAGTACCACTCATGATAAAACCTTTAGCAAAAATACATACAGAAGTAAAGTTCCTTATTGATATATCTGCTATCATTAATATCAAAATGGGGGTAAGAGAGAAGCCAGATATAGGGTTTTGAAAATAAAAACAACAGAATTATCATTATTTGCACAAGGTATGACTATGTATTTAGAAAACTCTTAAGAAAACACAAAGACATTTTTAGAATTAATAAGAGAGTTTAGCAACATGGCTGAATATGAAAAGCAATATTCAAAAGCCAACTGTAGCCCTGGCTGGGTTGGAGCGTTGACCCATAAACCAAAGGTTGAGGGTTTGATTCCTGGTCAGGGCACATACCTAAGTTGTGGATTTGGTCCCAGGTCGGAGCACATACAGGAGGCAACCAATTGATGGTTCTTGCTTCAATGTTTCTCTCTCTCTCTTTCTTCCCCTCTCTCATTGTCACCCTCCTCTCTCTCCCTTCCTCCCCACCTCTCTCTCTAATATCAATAGGTGTTTAAATAAATAATAAATAAATTTTAAGAATCCACTGCATTCACATAGACCAGCAACAAACAATTTGAATAGTTAATTTAAAAGAAAATACCATTAATAACAGTAACAACAAAAATAAGGAACCTAAGAATAAATCATCAAAAGATATGCAGAAGCATAAAAATTTTATGAGATATCAAGAAAGACCTAAAGAAATGGAGAGATTCATGAGTAGAAATTATTGTTAAAAATATTAATTTTCAGCCCTGGCTGGCATAGCTCAGTGGATTGAGCGCGGGCTGGGAACCAAAGTGTCCCAGGTTCGATTCCCAGCGAGGGTACATTCCTGGGTTGCAGGCCATAACCCCCAGCAACCGCACATTGATGTTCCTCTCTCTCTCTCTCTCTCTCTCTCTCCCCCCCCCCCCCCCCTCCCTCCCTAAAAATAAATAAAATCTTTAAAAAAAAGCAGCTGCATAAAAAAATATTAATTTTCCCCCAATCACTGTTTTTTATGTAACTTCAATAAAATCCCTAAAAAGTTCATGAAAAATCTTAACAAGCTTATTTTAAAATTTCTGTGGAAGAACATAAGCCCCCAAGTAGCTAAAACACACTATATTATGGAACTGAGGCAGGGATGAACAAACTGACCATCAGATTACAATAAAGGACTATTACAGAAGTAGTACTGTGGGCAACTGGGGAAAGGATGAACTTTTCAATGCATGATTCTAGAACAAATGGGTATTAAGAAGACATTTATGGAAATGTGGAATGAGCCCCTACTTCCCATTCTACAAAATCAGTTCCAACTGTATTAAAAACTTAAATGAAAAAGTCAAAACTATGAGACCCCTTTTAGAAGTATGTAAAAGAAAATCTTTATGATCTTGGAGTAGAAATGAATTTTCCAATCATGACACAAAACAGGCAAAGGAACAAATATGACAACATAAAAGGTCTTCTGTTCATACCATACCATACCACAAGGAAGGTACAAAGACAGGTCACAAAATAAGGGGAAGTATTTGCAGCATGCTTGACAGAAAGAATCGTGACCCAAAAACATATCAAGAACACCTACAAATCAATAAGAAGAAAACCAACAATCAAAAAAAACTGAAAGGGAAGGGAGATTCCACAGAACAACAAACATAAAGGATAAATAAATACATACAGAGATGTTTCACCTCATTAATTATCAGGGAAATACGAATTAAGACCACAGCCAGATACATTTTAATCTTATACCAACTAGCTTGATACAAATTAGCAAATTTATTACTACCAAAGGTGGGCAACAATGCCCATCAATAGTAATCTCTTATGCTGCCCATGGGAGTGCAAATTGGTAACAAACTTTGGAAAAGGATGTGGCACTATGGAGTCATGCTGAACATTCACATAACTCTACAACCTAGCCTTCTTACTCACAGAATAGCTACCCTAAATACCAAGAAATGACCAAGCATGCAGCAGGAGATTTTCAGGAAAGTATGTATTTTTAAAGAAGAATCAATTTAAAGGTTCATTAACTGGAAAATGCATAAATAAATTGAGGCATATTCACCTGCAGTAAAAATAAACTAAGGCCACATACAACAACATGGATAAATTTTAAACACATAATGCGGAGTGAAAAAATAAGTGGTACAGACAATACAAGAAGGATACCATTTATTTGATCCTCCATCAAGTAAAACCAAACAATATATTGCTGAAGGATCCATACGCTTGTCACACAACTACTTAAAAAGATAGAGCATTTGCTTCTGGCAGGGAAGAGAGGGATAAGTGGATAAGGAAAGAACCCACAGGCAGAGGCCAAGGTTCTGATACTGTTCTAGCTCTCACACTGGGTGGTGGTGGGTCTATGGGTCTTCACTCCACTATTTATATAATTTATATAATTTATATATGTTGCATGTACATTCTGTAGGTGTCCAACAGCATGAGGTAAAACATGTTTTGAAAGACTCGGGTGGGGTTAGAGTTAAAATAAAAAGCACAGGCGATGAAGGGTACAGAAGCAGCCCGTGCAGACAATTAACAAAGCTCTTGCTGTGAAGGCTGGCCATAAAGAGGGCTGTGGTCAGAGGGAAATGCAAATGGGAGGGAGACTTTTTGTTTCATTTGTTACTTTTTTGCTTTGTTTTTAATTATGAAATACCTCAAGCATAGAGCTGTCAACCATTACTAACGTTCTACCTTTCCCCTGCCAAAAGGAAAGCATTGCCGATACTCTTGAAATACTTGTGTGCCTTCCCATCCCCAAAAGACAGTTATTTTATTTTTTAACTGAGAGTTACTAATGCATGCCTAGACGCTGAAGGAGTTCTCCAGGGGACGGAGACAACATGTGAATGCTGTCCACTCACATCAGCATTACCCTCCTAACTCACCAGCAGCAAGGCGAACGGTTCATGAAGCCTTCCGCTCAGTGCAGATGGCTCTGTGCCCCTCTCCTTTCAGCACCCTTCCGGTAAAGAACGCACAGAGCGCCAGGGGCCCGGAGCCATGCACTACTAATGGGCACAGGGCGTAGGTATCAGGATCCCGTTCCTGCCCACAGCATCACCCCAATGCTCTCACTGGCTGGCCTATGCAAAGATGAGAGAGAGAGACAGAGAGAGAGACAGAAAGCGAGACAGAGAGGGAGGGAGGCAGGGAAGGAACAATATATTTTCTGTGGAACGGTCAATAAGCACAAGGATGGCAATGTTACTCCTAACTAAAATGAATTAACGAACACCAGACACACTGGTCTGAGGGGTGACTCCCAACAGTGAACTCTAAGGTCAGCGAGAGAGTGGAGGGAAAGGAGGGGCCAAGGAGACAGAGAATAAGTGACAGGGTCCGAGTCAAAGAGGGAGACCATGGCTAGAAATGAGGCAGGATATTCGCCGGGATGTTTTAAAAACAACAACAAAATAAGGGAAGCTTCATTTTGTTCCTGATCAAAAGTTAACAGATAATAGCCCTCCATGGGCACCTCAAAAAATACCATCAAATAACAGTGCTTTGATCTCAGTCAGAATATCGTATCAATCAAACCACCCTCCTAAAGTTGACCAACGAGGAGGCTCAGCAACACGCTGTGGATGTGAATCAGGCACCTGGCTACAGGCACTCGATGGATTCGAGTGTACAGGCTGCCCTAAACGATCGTGTTTGCTGGTAACAAGAACATGAGCTGTAGGAAGCCTAAACGGTGTATAATTACTGAAGACCCGTAAATAAGAAAGAAGAGTCCCTTCTGCCTCGTTCTCCCACTTCCACCTCTGCACCCTCTCGCAAGAGAACTGCAAAAAAATCAACCTACCATTTCTTTTGGAAAATAAAAAGCACTTCTATGGTTCTTGGTTGCTAAAAAAGACAGTGGATATCACATGGTAGCTGAATTAGGTGTCAGTTACTGTTACAAGGTATGAAGTAAAGTAGATTTTCAAGTATTAAAGTTATAGAAAGCTTCACAAAATATGGCAAGTGCCCACAATAAATGTTCCTCTGTGGACTAAAGTCACAGATTCCAAACAGGTTCTACAGAGAATCCCCCAACCTCACCACCCACGCTGCAGAACCAGCAAGCCCATCTCTCACCTGAATGTCTGCAGAAGCCTCACAACTGCTTTGGGCCACCCATGGCCACTAGCCTGGAGGTGTGTGTTCCGTCCAGGCTGCAGCCAATGGCCCAGGCATAATTTCATGGGTAGCACACTGTGAAGGCTCCCTATTGCTCAGCACTGCAATGAGGTGGCCCCACTCTGCTCCCCAGCCTCAGCTCCCACCACGCCTGAGCCCCCTTCCAACCACCACAACCTGCTGTGTGGAACCTATTGCCCCCAGCCCATATCACCCCCTCATCCCGCAGACCTCCATTTGGGTATGCCAGCCTCAGGGAACCTCTCCTGACTGCTAGGCTTGGCCAGATATCCCTACTACAAACTCATCTAATGCCACACACCTCTCAAATGTAGCACTTGACATTTCTTTCGTTGATAATTCAGTTAATGTGTGTCTCCTACATTTAATTTACGCAGGAACGTGTCTTGCTTGTCATTTTATTTCCATTGCATAGCATGTTCCTGACACATGGCAGAAGCTCAATAAATATTTAATTTTAAAAGTAAATAACTTTTCTGTATATAAGGTTTGCAGGTTCGATTCCTTGTCAGGGTACATTCCATAACTCAGGGTATATGCCTGAGTTATGGGCCAGGTCCACAGTGGGGAGGGCGCTTGAGAGGCAACCACACATTGATGTTTCTCTCCCTCTCTTTCTCCTCCCTTCCCCTCTGTCTAAAAATAAATAAATAAAATATTTTAAAAAATAAAATAAAATAAATTAAAAAATAACTAAAAATTTCAAGTGTAGGAATAAAAAAGATAAGCATACAGGGTTGGGCAAAGTAGTTTATAGTTATTCATATGGAAAATAATATAATAATAAATAACAATAGAAGAGTAAACTGTTTTGCATATTCATGACTATAAACTTGCTTTTGCCTACCCTTATAAGTAAGTATCTAGTGCCCTTGAAAATGAATGCTATCTATATATTCAAGTTTTTAATTTCTGCTCAAAAAGGACAAATGGAATGTAACTGTCATACCTCTGAGAGAGTCTCTGGTACTAAATTTGGGGATACATTCACATAGCATTCTTCAAGGTCCAATTTCCATAATCTTCAGAATCATTTTCTTTCTTTTATACTCATGCAGAAGTACACACGTACAAGGATTCTAGGATTTCTATGTCTCCTTTGGAACTATGGAGTCTGCACTTAGTTATATTTGGAAAATATCTTTTAAAGAAATCTAATTCTCTATGTCGATGTCACTAAAAGTACTTTGCTACCGAATCACTGTAGACTTTCACCTAACACAGCAACATTGTGCTCCGTTTCAATGCTGAAGTTCAAATTCTTTCTTCTTTGTATCACCGTAGTTTCTCTCATCTTGCATCTCGAAAAAACATTTACTGAATGAATGAAGGAATGAATGAAGGAAATAAAAATTACTAACTCTTAATAATTCAATGAATGAATGAATGAAGTAAACAAAAATTCCTAATTCCTAATAATTCAACTGTTACTCCAGAAACTATAGTCACACTGGAAAGAAATGACATGATACGCATTCATCCTTTTCACCTGTCTGGAGTTTTCAACATTCTTTAAATAATCAGGCCTTAAACAACAATAAAATTTTAAAGTAAAATTAACTAATTGAAGTAATTATGGAATACTTCTCACCTACCAAAACCACTAAGGAGTAAAGTGTGGAATCCCTGCAGAAGTGGGACAAGGTGCATGCCATGTAAAAGAGAAGTAGTTACACGTGGGCTAAAGAGATAAACTGAAGAATGATGAGAGGTTAACAACACTGGGGGAGGTGGGGGAGAAACATAACCTTGTGGCTAGAAGCAACTAGATGAAGAATCCCAGTGCCCACGAGAAAACAGAAAAGCATTCAGTGGCTTGGGACACAGTCAGTAGACAATGATGTTCAAGAAGGCACACAACAAAGAACTATTATTCAAACAAGAATTGAAACTGATATTGTTTGGTCTTTCTTTTCAAAATTACAAAATTGGATTATGTACGAAATTGTATATTCAATCTTGTAACATTACCACTTGATGACAGTGAGTTTTTTCCTAAGTTTAAAATATTCTGAGCTGCGAAATATTCCAACGTGAATCCCTTATTTTTGAAAGCGAAGAAAAACTTTTGGGAATACACAAGTGTGTAACTGACATTTTAAAGAAATGGATCTAAAATATTCTCTTTGTCTATAAAGATTTTGTTCATACTCTGTAGCAAGTATAATTATTCATGAATAAATTCTTCCTATTTCAACCATCAATTGAAATTTTGGCTTCTTGCGGACCCTGGAAACATGTGCTACAATTGAAATACTTGGAGGTCACAAAGAGAAAGACATCTTAATTTGAATTCATCAATACCTGATGAGAAGATGGTATTATATATCTTTTTCCTATTTGTGATGTTAACTATGATAGATTTCACCCAAAGGTATATCTGACCAGTCCATAATGTTTTTACAAATGTTATTAAGTTTTGGCTAAGATCATAGGATCTTTGGAAATGTTTTCTAAGTGCTTGTCTAAGTGTATCATTACATAGCAATAATAACTATCATATTTCCTTGCTGACTTTTGAACCGAAAGATATGGCATTGGTAATGGGGATGGCAATGATAATAAAAATTATAATGATAGTATTTTTGCAATCTGAATATATTTTAAACTACACTACAAAACCATTCTCAAAATAGTATACTGAAGAACTTCAAACCTTTTTCAGTTTTAAAATGCAAGCTTTGAGGTTCTTTCACTCTGTCAGTATCAAACACCTCTTTAGCAATAAACACTGCAAAAGGATCAAGATTTCCCCAATGCAGTTAAATCATGTTCTCCCAAGTAGTTATTGTTTCGGATCAAAAACCATTTCCACTGCTGAAAGATGTCGCAGGAAGAGTCTGAAACTGGGGACGTGAAAACCCCAATACCCACCCTGCAGCTATCATTGAAAACATGCACTTTTGAAAGGAACTGGACTCTAATCGCTAGCACCCCCAAAGAAATCCCCAAATCAAGACTGAAAACAGAAAAGGCCCCCAAGACAGGGAAGTGTGCCTGGAAGCCGCTGCCCCGCCCAGACCCCCGCAGAGCTGGGAGCCTCGTCCCCCTGCGCCTGCTGCACAAGCCCCCGGTGTCCAGCACTCAGTCCTCACAGACCCCAGGTCAAAATCCGGCCCCTCCTTTTCAGGTGTCAAGGTGTATTTCTTTGTCCAGGAGGCTTTCACTCTTAATTTCCCTCAGCAAGAAATAAGTTCTTATTCATCTAAAATCCCACAGCATGAAGGATGCTTGCGTTCTGGACACTGAGGATTAATTATAAATGTGGTTTTCTATTCTTGCCTGTCAGAATATATGCCCTCTATGGGCAGGCCCAATCTCCCACAAAGCCCCCTGTGCGGTGTAATTGCTAACACAGGGATTAGAACACAGCCTAATGAATTAAAATACCCATTAAATGCACCCCCAATGAGAATTATGATAGGTAACTAGCGAGGTAGATAAAAACATTCTCTGTCCACTGCCCACATATTCACGCATGAGGGGCAAAAGTGAGGCTATGCCAGAAACCTCCAGGTAGTAATATAAATAAATACACCTTTCTAAACCTTTCAATATCAATTTTTGATCATCTTAAGTGGATATAAAAGCAATTACAGCATTTCACACAAGATGAAACCTGAAGTGTCCATAACTATCATTTCAATATTCTCCTTCATAAAAACTAGGCCTTTTCCTAGGTTAGCAGTGTCTAAGTATCTTATATTTAAGACTTGACTTGAGAAATTTGAGATGAAAAACCTTCCATTTAGATGCCTTTCAATTCAGCTAAGTACCCCAACAGGGAATGTTTAAATTAATGGAAGATTAAAGCAAGGAAGAACATTCTAAAAGGTATTCTGTAATGGGCCTTTGTCACCACCTTCTCTGTTTTATTGGAAAAAATAGCCTTTTCCCAGGAGGCTAAAAGTTTATATGCCGACCATTGGTCTGCTTTAACTAGTAGGAGTTAAAACTGTCAGAGCAGAAGAGAAGTCTGTAATGGAAACGCTGACATGCCATGCCGTAAAGAGGCACAAGCAGGTGCTCCTGTAACCCAGGGTCATAATTCAATCAAGCTGTATTTTGACGTCATCTGGTACA